>NC_035444.2:152498136-152760340 GCF_002127325.2 Helianthus annuus
TCGAGGCATAGAAATATAAACTGGGAAGATTGGTGTGCTTTCTCGTTCCTAGACGGATAGAAAATGATCAAAAAATTTCTCCGGTTTTTACTTGATGAATATGTAAGTTGTTTTTATTTCTGGATGTATCCCTGATGTACTAGTATATGTCTATCAGCACCTTGCTTGTAGACATTTGGTTGAATAAAAGTCCCGTTTTTGTTGTTAAAAAAAAAAAAAAAAAAAAAAAACTAGCAATTAATCTATCTTAACCCATATGAAAAACTATTCAAATGAACCAAATATCACGCATTTACGCCTGCTTACCCACTTATAACTCCCCTCCAATTCAATGTTTTAAAAGACATGGAGATGTAGGAGAAAGTGTACCGTATCTAACTATATTTTTAATACAATTGATTAAGAATTTATTAAGTGTACACAAAAGTGGTAACTATATATAGGGCATTGCGTTTCTGCTTGTATTTGAGTATGGAAGATATAATCCTTCATATGGTTTTGTCCTCCAACGGTATTTTTTGAACAACTTTCCTAAATATGTAAAGTGTCATGTAGGGATGGACATTTTTTTACCAAATACTCGAACCTGTACTGATTTTAGGTATTCGGTACATGTATTGGTACCCAGTTTTATTAATTTCGGTATTCGGTACTTTCGGTATCGGTACGGGTAAAAAGGGTACTGGTAACTTTAAAAGTTTTTTCATGTTTTGTTTTATTTCGTATTATGGTGTTTTTAGTACTCGTATTAATTTTACCTATTTGTTACCCGTATCGTATTGGTTGGTACTCTTACCAAGTTTACCTATTTGGTACTCGTACTATATTGGTATTTGTGCCGATTTTACCTATTTAGCACCCGTACAAGTCCTCAAAAGCTGAAATAATAACAAAGTGGTACCAAAGCGGGTACCGTACCAAAATACCCGACTGTACCAATATATTTGGTAACTAATTTTGTTCCAATTCAGTATCGGTATTTTCAGTGTGGGTATAAGTACTGTACCAATCCCATGAGTAGTGTCATGTCTCAAAATGTTACTTATTTGTCTAGTGCAACAAAATTGTTTTCATCAATCCTTCCAACACTTTCTAAACACTTGTTTACTATATATAGTTTGCAAATGTTTCAAGAATAATTAAATGTCACGTAGCATATAGAAGAACGGCCCAAACTTCAGTATTAAGCTTTCACTGCGTAGTCTAACCTTGACTATACAAACAGTACTAAATCCATGTTAGATTAAGTTGAGGTGATAAAAAGTTAATTATGTGCGATAACATGCACTTTCATTGGCACATGTCAAGTCGTTAGTTCATGTAGTGTCTAACACAAGTAGATGTGTGTATATATATATATGGGGAGGTTCATTTGAGAAGAAAATTAAATTGAGAAGAAAAAGAACAAAGGGTACAATTGTAAAACATTAAATAGTTTTCTCTCATCTTATTTATTATTTCTTTTTGACTAATTAATTAGTCATAAAGATTATCATCCTCCACATTAAAATTTTTGTCTACACACATCAAAATTTATCCTACACATTTTTGAAATTTATCTTACACATACTGAAATTTATCCTACGCAACTCGTAATTAATCCTACACACCTCATAATTTATCCTACACCTTAAATTATTTTTTTCTTCTTTGAAAATATTTTTTTAAATAAGTTATAAATTTAATTTAGTTAGCTAGTAAAAAGGAAGACTAACAATTAATGATCTATCTGATTTTACCAAGATACCCTTACACCCATATTAAATACATGAATTAAATGAAGTAAAATAAAGCATTCTTATTGGTTGAAGTTTGTTCTTTTTTATTCTTACAAAAAATTTCTTTTCATTTGAATCCTCCACTATATATATATGAACTATATAATATAGCGGTATTACAATTGTGTAGATGCTGACAAGATATTTTGAAGAGACTTATATCGAGTTTAGGAGTAATGCAATCAAGTCACTCTAATCAATGTAGTGCGATCAAGCTCCAACTTAGCTTACCAATATATTTCCAAGATCATTTTCTTGAACTAAAGCCTTTATCTTCAATCTCGAACTTGATTTGTTAAATTTTAACAACAATAACAAGCAACGTTGGTGTTAATCAACTATATACTTTTAAGTAGTACTTTACTCGATTAGACGGTAATTATATTTATGCAGACAATGATAATCAACAAGTAGTTCAACTTCAAGTTAAATTATGTAAATACATGAAAATCGAACGAAGGTATCCACAAGTAGTTCAACTCCACGTTCTAGTTCTATCGAGTTAACTTTTAATATTAAAAAATCACTAAAAAGGTAATTTAAAATTTGTTTTGGACACATTAAATGAAGAAAATGACCTCTTTAGATTTTTTTTTTAAAAGATAAGTGTTGCATATTAAACATTGGATGTGTCCAAAACAAATTTTGAATAGTAATTTAAGTTGATCAAAAGTTGAAACAAGTTAGTAATATCAACCCTAATTTTTATCCATAGAAATTCAATGACAATTAGGGTTTTCATCTTTTTCATGTCTTAGATATTTGTTATGTAACTGGATGTACATACACACATACTCTATGCATGTGTACATGGTTGTCAATACATGCTATATCTGTATATCATTATGTTTAATTTTATTACAAACAAAGGAAAACCAAAAGAAAATTGAAAATAAATAAAACAATAAATAATAAATAAAATAAAATAAAATAAAAGAAAAGGTAGAATCTTTTGGCAATGTGAGTAAGTTATTTCTAACAGTAGCTAAAAATGTCCAGACTCAAACTTACCCAAAACTAATTACTGAAAATCCTCTTCACTCACTTCTCACCCCCACGAGTGTGTGCAGTAGTAAGTGTACATGTTTTGAACCCTTTTACTGTTTCAATCTACCTTCAAAATTCCACAATCACCCACCATTTCCATCATATATTTCTTGACATTTTTCATCTCTCTCTCTCTCTCTTCATATATTCCAATTAAACAGCCAGCAACATAGAAACTATTGTAACAATCATCATCATCATCATCATCATCATCTTCTTGTTCTTTGTTGTTTTACTAATGAGTAGAATATTTGCTTATTCTTTTGGCTCTTTATCACTCAACACTGAAAGCCCTTCAAAGATCAATGATGGTTTCAACATCTATGGCCGTCTAACCACCTCATCATCTTCATCATCTCGTTCTAATGATCATCATTGTACTTCAAGAAACTTTCATGAAGATGAAGATCATAAACATCATAATGATAACAATAATAATGATGATGATGATGAGGAAAGAGAGGAAGAAGAAGATGAACACATTGACCTAAATCTTTGTGGAAACTACTCCTTAAATAGTAACAACATTCATGACACTCATCATCCAAATGGTGGAATAAGATCATGTGGGCAGTTAAAGACAAGTGCAAGAGGCCATTGGAAGCCTGCAGAAGATGCTAAACTCAAAGAGCTTGTTGCCCTTTATGGTCCCCAGAATTGGAACCTCATTGCTGAGAAACTTGATGGCAGATCAGGTACTTATTTCACACTTAAATTAGTAAGCTTTTTTAGGGTTTTTAGATGCAAATACTTCATAGTTTACACCAGTAGCTGAGTTGAAAACAAAAATCATTTAGAAGTTATAACTATACAATTCTTTGACTAATGATTGTAGTGTTTGAACTTTCTTGCATTTTACTAGAGGAAAAAAAAGGTGGGTTGTTACTTGTTACATAAAAAGGTAACGATTTGTGGGTGTTTGAGCATTCCTCAATTCTTTTATCTTTCCTAAATAAGAAAGTAAAAAAGAATAGTGGGGATTAGAGCCCCTAGAGTTGTGTAGTCAGAATTTTTTCAACAGTTTTAATTAATTAACTCCCAGTAAAGTTATTCCAGTGAGTTTAACCAATTATATTATACTATAACTATAACTATAAATATAAAAAGTGTGTATATATATATTCTTAGTGGGTTTAAGATTTAACTGATGATTCTTGATTCTTGTTAAAAATCTTTGTGTGATTCCTTGGAAAAATACTTGATTTTTTGGCTGATTTGGTTGTTTTTTGTTGTGGGTATATTTTGAAAAGGTTTAAAAATAAAAATAAAGACTTGATCTTTGTGTCTTTTAGTCTTTACACAATAACACATGTGATATTCTTGATTCTTGTTTCAAAATCTTTGTGTGTTTTCTTGGTGAAAAGCCTTGATCTTTGGTTTGATTTGATCATTCTTTGTTGTGGGTATTTTTTTTTTAAAAAAAAGGTAAGAGTTGCAGATTAAGATGGTTTAATCAACTAGATCCAAGAATCAACAGAAGAGCATTCAGTGAAGAAGAAGAAGAAAGACTAATGACAGCACACAGACTCTACGGAAACAAATGGGCATTAATGGCTAGATTATTTCCAGGTAGAACTGACAATGCAGTCAAGAACCATTGGCATGTTATAATGGCTAGAAAATATAGAGAACAGTCTAATGCCTATAGAAGAAGAAAGATGATTTTCAGTCAAAGTCCAAGTCCAAGTCAAACATCTGCCACTCAACCACCACCATCACCACCACTCTCCACCACTGCCACTGCCACTGGTCATGGTCTCCACCAAATGCCACCGCTTGGTCTTATCTATGGTCAGCTATTCTCTTCCTTGAAATTGGGCTTTTGTCTGATAGTTTGCTGTTTAGTCACTGTATTCACACATGATTGCATTTACACTCCTCTATGGTTAACTCCAAAATTATGCAACTAGAAAAGTCAACAAAGGCCTGCTAATAAATGCCCAAGTTTTTATTTTAACGACAAATTTGGATTATGGACCACTAAAGTATCATCGTTTTCAAGGGCGCGGCTTAACTAGGACGGGAGGGGGCGGTCGAACCTCCGAACTTTTCGATCAGTAGTGGAGAGTATGTAGTTTCATATAGAAATTTTTGGGTGTATACATTTTCGACCCTCCGTCGGAAATCTCAAGCTTCGCCACTGATCGTGCCACCAGCGTAACCACTCGATCTTATCCATCCCCACTAGAAAATAATGTCTATACACCAATTCATGAGAACACCTAAAAAATCTAAGAAAAGCCTCCCTTGTGGGAATCAAACTCAGAACCTAATGGTCCCTAAGCCTTATCTCATCCCTAAAATGTTAGTGGGGTATAATGCCATGAGCAATAAATGTGCCAACTAAATGACTAGTGTACTTCGTTGCAAATTGACCACATTTAAAATGCTAAAAACGATCCTAGAATTTTAGAGTGAAACAAATTTGTAATCTTTGTTGTAACTTGTAACATAATCAATGAATTTTGTAAAACATGAAACTAGAGTTAGGGGTGACCTTGGAGTGATGGTAAGGTTGCTATACTATGACCTAAAGGTCACGGTTCAATTCGTATACAGTGGCGGACTCAGGATTCTTATATCGGAGGCAATCTGGAGGCTTAACCAAACTTTTATGAGACAATCGGTAAAAATAACACTAATTTTTTTTCATAGGGGGTGGCTACCTCCCATGTACATCACGCATAGTGGCCGGCCCGACCACCCCCACCCCCGGACCCTGCTCATGCAGGAGCCTTATGCATTGGATTTCCCCTACGTGAATTAAGCTAGGGTTAATACACATTCATTATTCATTTATTCAAGTCCTATTAATGGATTTATTTTTGTTGCAACTTAATTAGCTTGACATATATATTATTCAGGTCCTAAGAACAACACAGAGTTGATGATGGGCATGTTTAACAGCAACACCAACAACAACAATAGCATCATCTCTTTCGAAAACCAATCATCATCATCATCAAACCGATACTCGACGATGAGTACTCCTAACAGCTCCATCAACTTCCATCATCATGATGATCAGCATCCACCAGCTGCTATGAACCAACAGTTGTATAACCACCGTCTTTACAACTACAACAACAGCAGTTATTCACAACAACAACCCCCAACAGATTTTCCTGAGGTTAATAACAACATTTCACCACAATTTATAGACTTTCTTGGAGTTGGAGCCATATGAAAAGAAAACCTTAGTGTTTAGCAAGTAAAAGCTGAGAGAAAAAGGGTTTGTTTCTTCTCTCTTTTTATTTGCAATAACCCAGTAAATCTGCAGAGGATCTCTAGTACTGACTGTCATCAGCTAGTTATTGCACATTTTTAGAAATAATTTAAAAAAAAGTGGAAGTAGGACTATGATTTTCTTGATGTAAGATTTGGTGAAAGTGGAATTAAATTATGAAATTTATTATTCCTATTATTTGGCATATCTACTATGGAATTACTTACACGTACTGTTAACTACGATAAAAGTGGATAACTGAACATATCATGTCTAAGTGTTAACATCACTGGCATAATCAGACGTCAAAATCATTATAAAGTGTCACGAGAAATTTAAAAGTTCATTTTCCCACAATTTGTGTAGCTATGTATAGTTTTTATGTGTAATTAAAATAGTTGAACACTTTTGTGACCGGTTATTCCTAGGGTTGGCTAAATATACAACGTACCCTCTCAGGTGACAATAGGGATAATATCGTTTAATATGAAAGGGCCCATCGTGTTTTATAAGATTACGTTTCTGTTCGTTTAACTTTAACCGACTATATTTATGTAGTTACATTTTTGAAGGGGTCACTATTGACATATTTGCTTTTGCTGACACTTTCTCTAGGGGTCACTAAGACAATTTTTTTTTTTTTCTAATGTGACAACTATTCTTGATATCTAGCATTCTGTTGTTTTTTTGTTGGGGTGTTTTGGCATTTGAAATGACAACATAGTTGAAAACAAGCTTATGTTTTGTAAAAGAAAACGACAAATTAAGCACATGATTTTGTTGGAAAGTAAACAAAAATGGTACTTTTTTTACATCTATGAGTTTGGTTTTGGCTCATTTCATCAAGCTAAAGGCGAGAAAAAAAAACGGTTTTAAATTCGAAATCTACTATAAAGCGATGATGAAACCGGTCTTGATACGATCTATTTCGTGTGTTTTATACTCGTTTGAAAATATATATGTAGAAACCGGTATGGATTCGGTTTGGCAGAAAGTAGTTTGGAAACCAGTTTGAAAAACTAGCAGTTTATGAGGAATAGACTCTCAACTCCTCGTGGTTCGACACCTGACTTACCCTATCTAATAAGTTATTTAAGATTGAGTTTTACTCGTATTTTTTTCCAATCCGTCAACATCGATCACCACCCGTATCCGACTAAATCTGACCACGTACATCCCTTCTCGTCTCCGGCTTCCACATACGCTCCTTCCATGTCTCTAGCCCCCTATACTCAAATCCGACCACCCCTCGTCTCCGTCTTTCCATCTCCAGCACGTATCAATTTTACAAAATATATATGTTTAGCTTTATGTTTAATAAAATTTATGTTTAAGTTTAATAATTTGTATGTTTAATTTGGAGTGTGTTATATATATGTTTAGGTTTGATAATTTGTATGTTTAGGTTTGGTAATTTGTACGTCTAATTTGGCTAGGGGCGGATCCAGCGCACATTTGTGGGTTCTTAGAACCCAGTGTGTTTGGAAAAAAAAAAATAGCGAGAACCTTATAGAATTTAGAAAAAAATAGTGAGAATTAAAAAGAATTTACCAAAAGGAATCCATTATAATAAAATCTTGAATCCTCTACTGAATTTGGCGTGTGTATATTAGGTATGTTTAGGTTAGAAAATCTAAATTTTGCTATATTGTATGGGTGTGTTTGTATGTATGTATGTATGTATGTATGTATGTATGTATGTATGCGTGTATGCGTGTATGCGTGTATGCGTGTATGCGTGTATGCGTGTGTGTGTGTGTATGTATGTGTGTGTGTGTGTATGTGTGTGTGGTGTGTGTGTGTGTGTGTATGTGTGTATGTATGTATGTGTGTATATGTATATGTGTATGTATGTATGTGTGTATGTGTGTATGGGTGCGTGTATGTATGTATTTGTGTAGGATATGTAACTAAATAAATTTATAGATGTAGAAAAATAAATAAAGTGATATAATTATATATGTATTGTATATGTGGAAATCTAGTTATGTATGAAGTTAATTGCAAATTGATTAGACCGGAGTGTTTGTTTTATTTTCGACCTTTTCTTGGGCTTTAGTTATTTGTTCAACCAATGTTTCGTTTAATCTTGATACTCTGGTAGCTTGGTAATTTGACTAATGTTAATGGTTTGATAAATCTTTGTAAAATTGGTAAATGTTAGTTAATTAGTAAATTTGGTTTATGTTGGTCGTCTGCTAATTAGGTTAATGTTGATACTTTGATATTTAACTTATAATGTATACTTTATTTTGTAGGCTCAAATTGCAAGTATGTTTCAAATCCAACGTTTAGATATGAACTCCAAAAGTTTATGAGTTCGATTAAGGCATCAAATGTAGGATACGAAGATGATGATGAAGAAGTGGACGAGAATAAAGATGATATGAACTATATTTAAGTTTTAAGTAGTTTATTGTTTTAGAATGGACGATGATATTTGTGTTTATGTAGTTTATATTTAAGTATTTAGTTTTTATCTCTCAAAACTGGAAATTGATAGGTATTTTGTATTTGAAAAACCGGAAAATGCTGGATATATCGTAAAAAAACCCGGAAAAAGGCATAAGCGTCAACATAACTTTTAGCGTTGCTTTTATGGATTAACGACTGGGCAATATAGACGATCTTTTACAAGTGATATGTCGTTGCTATTGCCTTTAGTTGCGCTTTTACAGGTATTAGCGACAACACTTGTCACCGCTAAAGCCCTCATTTTTGTAGTGACATGCAAGTTTCTCCCATCTTTTTGAACGTCTATAATTTTTTACGCAATTTTATAAAAATCACATTACGCCACAATAACGGGTGTTTCTTTTATCTTTAATATGTGTACGTTATTGCTATATAACATTAAACAAAAATACGTTTTAAGTGGGTGGTTTGGTTATGTTCATGGCGTATAAATGAAGGCTACTAAGACCATTATGTTATAATTTCATAAACAGAAACTGAAGTTTGTCTCCGAATCGAAAGTTGGTGTTCATAAAATGGCTTTCTATTTGTAGCACGTACATAGTCTTTTGTGTTTGTTTTGTAGGTACAATGGTGTTTTATTTGTAGTAGTTGCATGCCGTTGTATTTAACTGCATGATAGTGTCACACCCCGATTTCCACGTGTATTACCGGTGGGCCCGGTGGGGGATTACCGTGACGTAGTTGGCAACAATATAGTCAAACCACACAATTATATAAATGCACAGCGGAAGCTTAAAGATAAATATATGCTTCAACCCCTGGTGGTAATATCAAATGTATTACAGAAGTCGAATGTATCCACAGTGGATCAAAATAATAATAAAATAATGTTCATTCAGATACGGCATCGAGTTTGCGAGACTATTCGTGATGCCTAGGAAACTATTACCAGCCCATTTCGTATAGTACCTGCATTTAATCTTTTGGGGAAAAATACGTCAGTTTACACTGGTAAATACGTTCAACTGACACATTTAAAAATGTTTATTAAAATTGATTTGAATGCACAAGGCACAAACTCTTTTATAACTTGGGAAAATTATTAAAATCTTGTGAACGTATTACATGTTCTTTTATGCGTTCAGTAGCCCGGGTCGTGCCGGGTTAAAGATTAATAGACACACCACATTGCGTAAAACCGTAGTATAGAAACCAACGGTTACGTCTTTTAATTAAATGTCGACAATATATACCGGGTGTACGCCTACACCGGGATGTCGATGGTCGTGGCCATTTCGTAAAATGATGCCAAGGATATCCGGGACAACGGTCATTAACCCCCCAAAGGCTTTTAAGAAACAAAACTGTTTAAATGAGCCAATCATAATATTTAATTAACCACCTAAGCGATGGAAGATATGATGCTCAATCAAGCGGTATTATTATACCGTATCCCAAGCCCGTATAGGGGAAATAAGTTAAAAGTATTTACCTTTGCAAGTATATTCCTTAGTTTGATTAAATCACCGATAGCTTTTACTGGGCTCCTAATCTGGAACGAAGGTTTTAATTAACCTCTTAGAATCCTAACGGGTCTTTATATTGGCCGTAGCCTAGATCGGTTGGTTCCGGAATATAAATATGGTTTAATCACGCGAAAAGGCGAAAACCGAGAATGGAATGTGATTCTGCCCTAAACAAGTTCAGAGACTTGTTTTATATGGGTTCAAGGTTCACACTCTGGATTTTGGGGTCCAAATAATATAGTTTGACCCGTATCGGCTAATTTATGAAAACTAGTTTCATAAGCCGAACCGTGCGCGCAATAGGCGAAACGGTTAACCATGAGAGTCTTACGTTTATTTCCTAAGTCAATATGCCTTAAAGAGGTTGTGGTATCAGTAGGATACCTTCCGTGATGCCCGTAACGAGTTTAAGTTAATATTACGCCCCGTAGGGGTTTTTCGGTCATTTTAAAGACTTTTAAAGAGCTTTTCGAGTTCTACAGGAAATCTGAGTTTCCCGAT
This sequence comes from Helianthus annuus, assembly GCF_002127325.2. Classification (NCBI taxonomy): domain Eukaryota; kingdom Viridiplantae; phylum Streptophyta; class Magnoliopsida; order Asterales; family Asteraceae; genus Helianthus; species Helianthus annuus. The sequence goes on from NC_035444.2 coordinate 152,508,633, forward strand.
CAGTTTGTAAAGTCTAAAATACTTTATTTATTATTTAAAATCAGTAGCAACTGGAATCGGGTCAAAAGACCTTGTGGAACTCAAGTTTTGGCCGAAAAGGGCATATTCGGTATTTACCGAACCGTAGCCATAACCGCAGGTTATGAGGAAGGTAAAAATTATTAAAAATCTTTAAAATTCCAAAAATATTATTTTATAACAGTGGGTAAAAGTTTTGGTGACGAAATCTTGGTTTAGATAGGCGTTATGCTAATTGCGCCGTTTATTACAAAAGTTTACTTTAATTGCGCTATTTAGTATAACTCTTATTCTAGACCTCGGATTGGCGTGAAACTTTAAGGACATGCTTATAATTTAATAAGCAAGGTTATGGTCCGTTCACGTGTCCGAAATACTCGTTTTATTTTTAAAAGGCCGTTACGGTCAACTTTTAGGCGATTAACGGAAATGCGTAAAAGACTCGGACAAATCATGAACCGATCACAGAGGTTTATACCATCATGTAACCTGGTCCTAAGAGAGTCCTAAGGCATATCTATACCTCACTAAAATGGGTCAGAACTGAAATCAAAGCAAAAGTCAAACTTTTGCGACATTCGGCTCCGAACCGGGTCAATATAGCAAATGGCCGATTCAAACGAGCGCAAACAAGTTTATATACTTAATATCATGTTTTATGAGTGTCAAAACAGGTTTCATAGCTTATACATTACAGATTATGTATAAAACGCAAAAATAGCTTTCTGTTGACTTTTTAACCGTTCGTTTGACTCGACATTTGAGCTAGTTAGAGTGGTGATCAGGGGGAACCCTTTTAGAGGTTTATTACCCACATAAATACCAACTCATAACTACCTTTGATTCGTCATAAGACAGAACCATCACGGATTTATTTTAAAGTCAAACCATATTTACGACGGTTTGGTTTCTAGTGGTTTACTATGCATAAATTGAACTACAAAGGAACTAAGCAAGTTACAGAAGTTGAGACTTGATTGTAGAACAGAGGAGAATGCTTGAAAGCTTTTGGAATGATCAGATGAGTGTGTTTGAGTTGTGATGAACTTATGAACACAAGCATGCTATTTATAGCAAAAGACATGGTCTAAGATCATCACACAATAGTCTACAAGTGCTCATGGATGATGGGCAGGTGTCCCTAAGTGTTATGGGTCGTGTAGGGGGCGCCCATGACTCTGGAGAACCCATACATTATTGCCTTGCCGCTTAAAAGAGCCAACAGCCATAATTCTGTCGCTGGGCATCGCTTACGGACCGTATGGCTTCGGCCTTGCGGTCCGTAAGCCATAGGCGGATCTCAGCAATCATTCCCCCTCCTTACGGTCCGTAAGGCATACCCTTTACGGTCCGTAAGGGGTTAAAATTAAATCTTTTTCAAATCTTTTTGTAATGATTAAAAATCTTGGTAATTAGTTACCTGACCCTTCGGGTTTGAAGGGGTAACTTTGCGATATGGCCCTCGGTTAATTACAATTAAGGACCTCGCGTTATTTACCCGTATCGTTAAGCCCCTGGTTAATTTATTTATTATTCAGAAGGCCTTAAATTTTTATTATTGACGCTTTTAACCCGTCTCACACGAATTCGATCGTAACTTTCTCGTTTTATAACGGAACTTTGCGGAATTTATATATTACATTCTAGTGAGTGTATAATAATGTTACAAAACCTTGGGAACGTTAAAGGGTCACTCAGAGGTATAATTTAAACATGTTGACACAGTTAACCCCTGTGGTTTGTAATCTCTCACTTTCTTCCGCGTTTCGCTTCCGTATGATCTATGCTTTATTCGTTTGAAGGTACAAGCATTATTTAGGGTTACTATACAGTATAATTACCCTTGATTGACATTTATAACCCTCGAATTATTTACTTTCAAGGTTTGTCAATATTAGTCCTTTATTTAATATCAATGCCACGTGTAATCAAATGACACGTGTTAACACATTATTGGACACAAAAATTCGAGGTGTTACAGATAGTTACCAAACATAATCCATGGCCTAAATTACTTTTATACCCTTGTTGTTAAAAGTTAAGAATTGTCACAAGTCATGATTCCATGGCTTCTTAGCCTTAATCCGCCTTCGTAGCCATATACACACACAGATACACCCACACACACATATGTAGGATCCTGCTTTAAATAAACGATTTCAAAGAATGTCGCGTGTCAACACCATATCATCTTTAAAAAAGCGTTGCTAATCAAATATGTTTTTTATTGTTTTAAATCCGGTTAATATCATAGAATAACAACATTGCATATTTTAAAATATTTACCTAAATATCCGCCCGTACTTATTTTTCATTAGATTAGGTCTGCTAAACATTCCTACAAAATCCACTATATATATAGGAATGGGATCAGGAGAGAACGATTTAAAATATGAGAACAGTGAGAACGATTTTTAGTCATAGGATCTTTGTGATTTGTGTCTAAGATGATGCGGTGACATTTTTGTAAATAATGGGAACCTTATAACTACTAGGAGGGGGTAAAATTGGAAGATTCAAACAAGGGTGCACATGCCATTCCCCCATCATATTTAAACGCCAATAACTTTTTTATTCGTGATTATTTTTCTAAAAAATTACACCATAAAACTCAGCGTTTTTTAATCTTTCCAACAACTATACTATTGATATACTTTTCCAAAAAAAATGAAATGGGTTTTATGGCATTTTTTTGAACGGGTGTTTTATGGCGTTTTAGACTAGGTATTTTTATGGCGTTTTTCTGAACTATGTGTTTTATGGCGTTTTAACTAGGTATTTTCATGGCGTTTTTCTGAACTAAGTGTTTTATGGCGTTTTAAACTAAGTTTTTCATGGCGTTTTTCTGAACTGAGTGTTTTATGACGTTTTTAACTGGGTATTTTCATGGCGTTTTTCTGAATTTGGTGTTTTTATGGCGTTTTATTTGAACACCCAGTTCATGTGTGTGAGTTTTTTGACAATATTACCCCTTAGTGTAATTTAGCATCAATGCCACATGTCAACTCCAAAGTCGTTCTCACCGTTCTCACACTTTTTACAGTTCTCTCTAACTCCTGACCCTATATATATATATATAGGGGAAGGATCCACTAAAAAGTGGATTTTGCCTAAGTAGCCTAAGAAGTATTTTGATGATGACATGTGGCACTCCTAATAAGTAGGAATGAATGACATTTTGGTACTTATGAATAGGAGTGAAAATGACATGTGACACCCCTTTTGTTCTTTTTAAAATACAACAAAAAAAAATCTAGTACAAAAAAATATTGCAAAAAAATTTAGTACAAAAAAATATAGCACAAAAAATGTAGTACAAAAAATATAGCACAAAAAAATATAGTACAAAAAAATATAGCACGAAAAAATTCAGCAAAAAAATGTAGTACAAAAAAACCCAGCACAAAAAATTGAGAAAAAAAATTTAAGACAAAAAAATTCAGCACAAAAAAATTAGCATAAAAATATAGTACAAAAATCCAGCACAAAAAAAATGTTATACAACATAGAAATATAACACATTTTAGTGGGTTTTTTTAGTCTTCATACTTTATATAGCAATATGGTACTCAAATTAAAGATAAAAAGACGCTCGATTTTACGGTGAAATTTTTATGAAAAAATAATGTCGTATAAAAAAGATATGAACGTTTAAAAAATGGGGGTGGAATATGCATGTGCTTTGCATGTGGAGAGAGAAAGTCTATAAATATGATTTTCTCAAGATACCCTTGCACTCCTCCTTTCTTCTACACTTTCATCTTAACTATTTATTTGAAAAATGAATGGTTAAGATTCCTTCTTATCCTACTTAGGCAAAATAAACTTTTTATTTGATCTTACCCCTATATATATATATATATATATTTATATATATATATATATATATATATATATATATATATATATATATATATATATATATATATATAGGATAATGCTTAATAAGAAACCCCATTATTTTAGAAAACTTAGCAAACTATATATGTGGCTTACATTTAGCCACGTTGCACAGATCCCCTTTCTATTACTTTTTGCAACATGGTTATATTAGTAAATTAACTTAACCACCAAGAACTATCCCCAATATGAATTGACATGTTCATTAATTGCCCATCAAATCCTATGTACCATTCACCCTCCCCCATATTTCTTTTTCATTTTTTCCTTTATATCTTCTTCAACATTCATCAGAGAAACCCCATTTCACTTTTACTCCAAATTAGCAAGTAACTCCATTAATATCCATGGAGACAAATCCACCAACCTCAGAATTAATGTCGCCGGTCCATAGTTTCCCAAACCGGTTCTTTTGCAGCGACTTCCAAAATGATGAGGAATTTAATGCTCCAGGTTTGTCCATATATGTCAATTAACTGTTCTCGAAGTTCTGTTTTTTTTTTTGTCTTTTACAACTTTTTAATCTAATAATCCAAACTAGACTGCATGGCCATGTTCACTTGTTCCATTCGAAGCTTCTGTATACACTTATATGCATGTTGATTGTTCTCGGTCATCTGAAGCCCCTGTTAGATCCCCGGATGTTGTGATATCCAACAATTTCATGAACAGCGCGTTTAATGATGACCAGGTTATGGATAATGAAGAAGGTTTGTTTTTTCTATACACTGGTTTTGTTTTTTTCTTCCCCAGATATGGCATTGTTCAAACATATTCCATAATGTTCACATGTAGCATCCCAAGATTCCCATATGCAGCCCATGACTGTTGCTGTTTCTGGATCATCTCATGGTCCTTCTATGTTTGCTGAATCATCAGGCGGCCAGTTAGACGGTTGTACAATGCACAATGGGAGCCCACTTTATTCTCATATCATAGATTTCTAACCTTTTTTGTCATGCCATGTATAGCAGATTCCTAACCTTTTTCGTTTTATGATGCAGGGCCTTCGGATCCATACTTTGTTTTTGATACCCTCAGGGAACCCGTTACTGGATTCCTAACGTCGCTGATAAGTTCATACCAGTGTGTGGGAAATCTTATCCAACCTTTGCGGATGTTCTTTCCATGTATGAACTTTATGCGTTTGAAGCAGGTTTTTCTGTAAAAAAAGGGCAAACTAAAGTCTGGAATGGAATTCCCACACACAAGTATCTCCGATGCTCAAAATATGGAAAACCACAACCAAAGAGGACTTTTGACACCCTAGATGAATCTTCTGTTAAGCACCGGAGGACCAACTTCACATGGTGTGACTGTAAGGCAAGCATACTAGTCTCGATCTCGAACGATTCATACACAGTTCTGAGTTTCAATGATATTCATAATCATGAACTTGTTGAGAGTTACAACCGTGATCTTAGCAAGATATCACGGAACCTGTCATTCTCCACGAAACAATTCATTCACAATATGAGTCTAAACCGCATCGGACCAATGAGAGCTTATAGATGTCTTGTAGCTTTAAAAGGAGGGCATCACAATGTCAATGGGACTCCGGTCGATTTTAAAAACTTTAGCCACCAGTTGCGAATTTTTATTGGTGAACGCGACGCACAAGTTTTCCTTGAACGCCTGCGTGAGCGTTTTGACAACCTACCCAACTTCTATTTTGATTACACTGTATCAAATGGAAAGTTGTCCTCTGTATTCTGGGCTGATGAGATTTCAAAGCTAAACTACAAAGCTTTTGGCGATGTCCTCGCGTTTGATGCAACTTACAGCACAAACAGGTTAGTCCCCCCCCCTTTAACATATGTTAGGCCTGATCCCCAAGTATACAACCTTAACCCCAAAAAGTTTTACATATTGTTATCATCAAATCAATTTTGTGTTCATAGGTACAAGATGGCTTTTGTGCCATTCACGGGTGTGGATCATCATTTCCAATGTGTTACATTTGGAGCCGGTTTGATATCAACCGAGTCCATTGAATCTTATGTGTGGTTGCTTAAGGCTTTCTTGAAGGCACACGGTACTCAACCAACTCTCGTGCTGAGTGATCAAGACCCATCCATGCTACAAGCTGTTCCTATGGTCTTTACCGAATCACGACACCGTCTATGCATGTGGCATATAATGAAAAAACTACCCTCCAAGGTATACAGAAGTTTGTTAGCCCTTAACATGTGTTATTCAACATAACACAATTTTTATATGTCTTCTCAAACTGTTTTAATCTAACTCGTGTTAGTAACTATTAACTTTTTCAGATCTCTGCCGACGTGATCGATAACACTGATCTTCGGTCCTGCATTCACCGGTTGGTTTGGAATGTTTATATCAAACCTGAAACGTTTGAGTCCCGCTGGAATGACCTCCTACAAACATTTGGGCTTCAAGACCACAGCTGGTTGAACGACATGTACAACATCAAACATCTTTGGGTACCAGCCTACTTCAGGGAACTGCCCATGTGTTGCTTGATGAAGACCACCTCCCGCTGCGAAAGCTCTAACGCTGCCTTCAAGGTCAACTCAACAAGCGCAAACACCCTTGTACAATTTATGATGTGCTTTGAAAATAGGGCAGACAGCCAACGATATCGTCAACGTGTTTCGGAGTACAAAACCTCATCCACAATGTTCACTGGCAATACTGATTTAGCGATAGAACAGCACGCATTCGCCATTTACACAAACGCTGTTTTCGCGCAAGTTCAAAAAGAGATAATTAAAGGGAAGTTTTTATGCTACATCACAAACCAAACCGAGTCCAGCAATTCCAGTCTTCTGATAGACGTCACTCATTTGGATAAAAGGAACAACATCACAAACGTCTATCAGGTAACACATGTTAGGCAATTTCATTATTACCCATCCTCTATCATATGTTAGATCTAAAGGGCTTTTCTTTTTTGCTGTCTATGTTCAAAACAGGTTACGTATAACACTGTAGACCAATCCGCCAGTTGCTCATGCAGGAATTTCACACGTATCGGATATCTGTGTCGCCATGTCTTTTGCGTCTATCGATTGAAAAATGTTGAAAGGATTCCACCACAATACATAAACGATAGGTGGCGTCGAGATGCCCTCCCCAAACATGTTTTTTCAATTTCCAGTCGATACGGAGTCAACCCACACGCACCGTCCGTTATGCGGAATGAAATCCTCGACCTCGTTACTGAATGCGTTGATGTGGCCAGAACCGATGAGGATGCGTTGGCAAAATTGGTTGACCAACTCAGGGATTTCAAGATCAATGTTCTTTCCAAGCAACCTTTGTTAACAACTGAAAATGAATCAAACGAGTGTCAAATGGAAGAAATAGTTGGACAGCCAATCAACATTCCAGTCGAAGTTGCTAATCCAAAAGTTGCACGCAATAAAGGATGTGGTACTCATACTCGCATTTCTGGGCCCGGTGAGAAGGCCAAAGCAAAACCACCAAAACGTCCAAAGCAGCTTCGTTTATGCAAGCGTTGTGGTCTGTATGTCGACGACCACGACTCACGCAATTGCCTTACGGTGGCTGCAATGAAAGCAGCAAAGGCAGCTGCTGAACAACAAAGGCAGACCGCCACTGGCGACTGATCCTCTGATTAAAATCTTTATGTAGTACTATGTAATGGGAGACTCTCTTCATTTTGGCCTTCTTACACACATGTAACAGTCTTTTGACATCATCCTGCTCTTCTCTGTTACGTGTGTAAGAAGGTGGAACTATTTTGATCCCATTAACCATAAATAGGATTGTAAGAAACTCTATGGCCTTGGCCAGTTTTGTGTTTGTAGGACCGAAGATCTTTGGGGACCTCTGTTTTCTATTAACGGGTTTATCTTAATATTATCTGCATTTTGATATTTGTTTTTCTGTGTTTTATTTTTTTACAATGGCATAAAAACAGCTGCTTAACACATGTTAGTCCCCATAATGCTTAGGTCTTTTTAACTTGAAAGGATCAAAACAATCTGTGTTAACCACACAAAAACAGCATATATATTTACCACACAATCTGGCATAAAAACAGCTGCTTAACACATGTTAGTCCCCATAATGCTTGGGTATTTTAACTTGAAAGGATCAAAACAATCTGTGTTAACCACACAAAAACAGCATATATATTAAACCACGTCAGGTTATATAAGTATACTTCACCTCTAGACAACTTTACAATGGCATAAAAACAGCTGGTTAACACATGTTAGTCCCCATAATGCTTGGGTCTTTTAACTTGAAAGGATCAAAACAATATGTGTTAACCACATAAAAACAACATATATATTAAACCACGTCAGGTTATAGAAGTAGACTTCACCTCTAAGCAACTTAAACAAACATTCTACTAATAGGTTACAAAAAAAAAAGAAAAAAAAAACACATAATAAAATACCAACAAGACGACATTCGTATGTCGTTTTGTTACAACATAGGGTCATCAGGTTAACACATCTTCAACCATTTTCAACATACTAACTACCCATTGTTATCCTCCATCTGTAACAAGCTTTTCATCATGGTGTGGGAAATTCCTCATCATGAAAGTACAGAGGAGAGGGGCTGCGCTCACTCTCCCATGGGTCATGGTAACACCAGGACTGGATTGTTTCGGGTGAGTATGGACACAACGGGCAACCACATAATTCATGGTCTGGATCCGTCAGTAACCTAACCAACTCATCTGGTAGCCCCTTCAACTTTTCAGCTTCTGGAACAACGTGTTCCCTACGGCGTGACGTTTCTTGCGACACACCAGCTACATCAGTTACATTTTTGGTTCCGCTTTCTAAAGCATCTTCACCAGAAGCTACTCCAGTTTTCCCGTCTTCTCCATTCTGGAGAGACCCTTTTCTTTCGTAGCACACCCCGTACCGCCCCTCACATGCTTCTTTCCCCTTTTGCTTCCGCTTCTCCATGCCTGGTTGGGTAGCCGTAACCTTACCTTCACACGGGTCCATCACATTAAAAGACTTTGGAAGCGCTAACAGTTTATGGTTAACTGAAGTGGTGAAGTATTACAGAATATGACTTTGGTTCTTCACTACAATACTTATAGAGGTTTTCCCTGGCTACATTTAATATAGGTCTTTGTGACTTGACTTTGATGTGACCATAAGGTGACAAAAAGCAATTGTTCCTTGTCCCAATAAAGTTGTTTTATAGACACCAACCCCTATGCTTGTAGTCTTCTGCCACCAACTTTCCCCAATTTCCAATATTCGTACTACCTTTTTAGAAAGACTGTTCCCCTTGGAAGCAACATTTTCTCATTTTCTATAATGTTACACGTACCTTTATATAATTTCAAACAACCTCTAATAAAATATTATCAACTACGTCAATCAACTAGATTAATAATATTCTTACACATCTAACAACACATCAATATTCTTTAGAGTATAGAATTACCAAGTTACTAAACATCAGATTGAATATAGATAGTCTATCCCCAAAAAGACATCGTGACGATGCCATACCCAACAAAACACCTACCCCGCAATAAGTTTAAAGCAACATCCCCAAATCCATCAAAGTACATTACATGTTTCCAAAAACATAGCTGGCGCAATTAATGCACAATGTTTCTACAGTAACTTCCATTTCACCCCCTAACACGTGTTACTCTATTCGGCAATCCTCCTTGATTTTGGGCAGCAGCACATTCACCTCCGAACATAATATGTGCGCCGCATACCTCTTTCTCAACTTTCTCACCTCCGCCATCTTCCTCGCCCCACTCGTGCTGAACCCACAGTTAAAGCTTTTGTTTTTCCCCATATAGCACTCCATGTGCCGCATCAAGAAGACCCCACAATCAGTTGTGTTTGCGCTGGTCGCCCAAGGAACCGGCATACGCTGGATGTTGCAGTACTCTATGTCATCGGCTCGCGGATTCCCAACCTCCCGAAGATATTGCACAAACATATCTTTCTGCATACGCATATACAAGCCATGGTCAATAAAAAATCAGATCCTCAATATTATCACACTTATTTGTTCAACAATTGTCAGTTTAGTAACTTACGATCTTATACGCTGTGTCCTTGTGTAGGTAGTAGACACTATCTTCTATCAACTGACCTTGTCGGGCTTTGTCATTATCAACGACATAAATCCCGGGGTCGCGTAACTCAAACACTAGCAAGTAAAAGTGTTTGTGCTCCAATATCGGGAAGAAAACAATGTCTTGATTTCGAAAGTCAGGAACGTTTTCACCGCTGTTAACCGCACCTTTTATTCCAAGCCGAAACTTGTGCATCCGCGCCTCGACTCCGCCTTCCTCAGATGTTAGCATCCACGGAAACTTTAAGCACAACAGAGAAATTAATAAGGTCAAAAAGTCGCCACACTGTAATCTCTATATACAGACACTCACCACAACTTTAGTACCAAAGAATTGCCTACTGTAAGCCTCCCGTGATTTTCGTTTCTCTTGGAAGTTTAGCACCTCCGCCCAACAGTCGATAATACCATCTGAGACCTCATTGCCAACGTTTAAACTCTTGAACATAGCCCGAGACGCTTGTACATGGGTAGGGCTTCTAAACAGCAACTCCCTGGTTTCAGATGTACAAATTATAAATTAAATTGCATACGTTAACACATGTAATTTATTGTTTTACTAAATTTTGATACGGTGACCCCCCTACTTACACAGCCATGTGTATCGGACTATCTACATCAACCACCGACGACGAACCCTGTTCCCTCCTGCGGAAAAAATCAAAATATAACGAATTATCTAGTGTGGAACTTGGTTGATGGTTTACCCTATTATTATAAAACAATAAACCACGTTGCAGTTCTACTTACATGTTTGCCTCCATTGCCCGCTTCCTACGAGAATACCCATTTAAAAGGTGCAATGGGCATTCATCAGCGTATATGTACTGCCACAGATTTTTCTCCTTCTTAGTTATTGGCTGACCCATGTCAACAGACCTTATATAGTAAGGTGATCTGTTTGGTTCCGCTGCCACTTTCTCTCTGAAAGGGAGCTTCCTTTTTTGGGCCCCCAACTCAGCCAACATACGCACACGGTTTGCAAGCGGAATATTGTCCTCCACCTCATACATATCACCCCCACAAAATTCCAGACCAGTTTGCCCTTTGTGGATTGCAATGGCCGGGTCATAGGAGCTAACTGGGTCTACCATTATAACCATACTCAAGTCTGTGGTAGCCTCCATATCGCCTAACACATATAAAATAAATAACTCACGTAACGCATTAAAGATTACAACACTTTTCACAGTAAATGAATGTGTTTCAGCTCACTGGAACGCTCGGTTTCTATCCGAGGAATATCATCCATCTTCCCACTTGTGCAACCTGCACGTTTAATGCAAATAAGTATATTATATATGACTCGAACTAACCCATCAATACTAAGTTTGTTTAATGCTATATCGTACCGATTTCCTGTGACACGTCGAATTGACCCCCAATTTGTGTCATTCCAAGACTCCAATTGGGGCCATCTAAATTCCGTTCATCAAAAACGGTATCGCCTTCGCACACTGTGTGTATGATTAACACATGTTAACTCACTAAATGATACAGGTAGGGAACCAGTTAACACATGTTAGAGCATGAAAGTCTTTACCGTTCTTTTCCGCAGGAGGGACCTCTTCAGCCGCTTTCCCTTTTCCCTCGACATCCTGGGCCTTCTCGAAACTGTCGCCCGAAACTAAGTCTACCCCCGCGCTACTGCACCCTTGCATATTTACATCAGTAGCATGCATCCCATCATGCTCAATCTTACCTTCTGCAGCTGCATAAAACAATGTTGTCACATCTCATGCACAACTTAGTACCAGAAGCTGCAAAAATAATTACCGTTAAAATCACGGTCACACTCATCAACAGCCCCCTTGCCTTTGCCATCCAGAACCCCATGTTCGTCCTTATCATTAACAGCACCTTCCACAGATGCAAACACGACGCCACCACTCTCTTCTTTTCTTCCATCAGATGCAGCCCTAACTTCATTCTCAATCTTACGATCTGTACTTGCATAAACATTTTTCGAATAAATTAGGCATGGCTAAGCATGGCTAAACAAATAAAACGGTTTCCGAAGATTACCTTCTTTCTCATTCCATTCAACCTGTTTGCTATCCTTAACCTCCATCTCGACCATTTTGGCCACCTCTTGATCACAAACAAACCGTGCTTCGTAAATCTCATCCTTTTTGGCGTCATTCGCTTCCAGATCGGTGTTCTGTTCATCATTGTCATTCGCAGCCACTTTATTGTCTGTATCCACTCTATGTTCATCTTTACTAACAAACTCCATGTCCGAACCACGGTAATCTGTCAAAACAAGATGCCCCATGTTAAATCAAATAAAGTAATAAAGCACACTTTTAAAGTCAGACATTATGAAAGGGTACGGGAACTACCACGTGCACCATGCACTTCTACTGCTTTAATACGCAGTATTGCACGCATTAAACCCAGCGGCTTATGCACTTCTTCAGCATCACTTTTATCTACGCCTCCTGCTCCTTTATTTGATTCGGCCCCACCAACACTACAGTCACCTCCACTTGAATTACCAGCATCATGAACACTCTTATCACCTTCGACGACTTCATTTGTTTTTTGCCCAAGTTCACTAAGCCCCAGTTCTCTCTCTTCCAGTTGCTTCTTAGTCTTGTTCAACCCTATAACATCACAGAAATATTAAATGGGTTTCAGACACGTACGCATATTAGAGGGTAATAAATTTTAACGAGCAACAAACTACGCGTTTAATTCTAAATCTAAATGTATGATGAAACTGGTAACACATGTTACAGTTTACCTGATTCGTTGCCCTCATCCGTTTTTTCCCGATCAATCTTTATATTCGTCTTCGGGCAATTCGGGGTCACAAAGCTTGCTTTCATTTCAGGAGCATCCTTTAACTTATTCAGACGGGGAGATCTCCTTACCCGCGACGACATACCACCTTCTTCCAGCACTCCGGTACACTCAGTTCCATCAGCAACTACGCATGATTCCCCCGCACCATCTGCTGCAACCACAAAGGAAGGTTATACTATACGATAATTATCACCTTAACATGTGTTAGACTAAACATTTCATTCCATAACATATAGTAAAGGTACATAAACTCTTTTTGTGCTATAAACGTACTCTTAAAATGGTAATACATGTAACAATTTACCTTTTTCTTTGCCGCCATCCGTGTCTTGTCCACCAAACTTCATAGTTGTCTTTCTTCTTTTTGGGGTCACAAATCCTTCTTCTGTCTCACTAACATGCTTTAACTTCCCGAGTCTTGCAGATCTCCGCACCTGACCCGACTTTCCACCATCTTCAATCTTTTCAGCATAGTCTTCTCCACCATCATCTACGAATGATTGGCCCGCAACATCAGCTGCAACTCCAAAAAAATATGTCAATCAATACAGGTTGACACACCGTCAAATGTGTTACAGTGATCAATTTAAGAATGATAACCAACACAACAGGTATAACATTTAACACGTGGTTCCGTGTTCATTTCATAAACATTGTCAGCACACCTTCTTGGGCATCAAAGTCTATTGCTGAAAATCCTACTGCTTTCAATCTACTTTTACTGATTTTTTTGTTTTGCCGGATAAGCGACTTCCTGTACAAGCTCGCTATTGGTGACCCATCCGAAAAATCGTCGTCCATGCCATCCCCTACGAAATCGTTTGCACAACGATAAATGGATTACAAAATATTTAACTAAATAACACAAACAATAACAGTTACTAACCAGCGTTCTCTCCTTCGTTGATGTGAAACCTTTCATCATTTCTCAAATCCCCCAAGACCGAATTGATCTTGTGTGACGCTAAATCTACCGCGTCATCGTGATCCTCCCTTTCACTTACTTTCTTCTCAAACATACGTTCAAACGTTGCCTTCAACGCTTGTACTTCTTCGTCTTCATGGCTCTCCACCAATAGCGATTCTAACATACCCTCAATTTTGACTTTGTTCTTCTTTGTCACGTATATTAACTGTCGTACTATCGTCAACCTCTCCTGTTGAAAATAGTTTTTCAACATTTTCATACTATGAACATATACTAATTGCAAAAAACACATGTTAGAGCATATAACTTTACCTCTTTACTTGCCCACTGTTCCACGTTATAGTTTCTGGGACGTGTTAATCCTTTAAACCGTCCTGTTCCAAACCTACCAGCAAGGATTTCAAGCCTTTCTCTCTCTCTCAATCTTTTCAAGTTCCAAAAAGCTAAAGGACACACCGCACTGTCTACCTCCATCCCCGTGCACTCAATGCTATCAACGTACAACAACTACAAGAAACAACGATCCGTTCAGCCCGGAAATAATCAACTATTCTAACACATGTTAATTATCTAAAATAATTAAAAGAACACTTACCATCAGAATCGTTAGAGGACCGACGAAGAAACTTTGTGGGTCAAGCCGATTCCAGGTATCCTTGCAAGTTCTCAGCTTTTCTACAACAAGGTCACACCAGTCTATTGTTGCAAAGTCCATTTCTTCATCCAGATACTCTAAGATTTCTTCCCATAAACAACTTTGTTTATGACAATCAACCAGCACTGCCACAAAACACATTACAAAATCCATCCTGAAATCAAAACTGTCTTCGCCATCGGACTCATCTATCATTTTCACCATCTTTGTTGGAGGCACCATTGCCCCTGGGTATCTCGCCCTCCAATCCGCAATGGCATCAGTCAGCATCGGCAGCTTACCAATCGAACTAAACTTTTGTCCACCAGTCGGAATCCCTAATAACTTATGTATCACTTTCCTGTTCACCTTGATATCACCGGCAGGCGTACATATCACCATCTTATCGGGATTAAAATTGTCCACAACAAAATAACCTAACTTAGCCGGCAAACCATCAACGCTGAAAGTTAGCAAACGTCCAAAACCCATTTCCCTGACTGCGTCACGTTGTTGTTCTGTCAATGCCCGTACACACTTATAAAACTGCAATGGTGCAGATCTTGTCCTTATGCCTAGAAATTCATCCTTTTTTGCTCGCTTACGGGCTTTCTGAACCTTTTTCGGTTTGTTACCAACTACCTTTTGTTTCCCTGCTTTACCTTTCCCATTGTCATCCGAACCCTTTTTCTTTTTGGTCCTTAACGTCCCACCCTTCGATGTAGCCGTCACTTCTGCCCTACTTACTTGTTAGGGCTGGATTTTTATGATATATGATCCTTACATGTGATCCTAACCAATGATCCTTGTTTCTTTAGCAGATAGTGATCCTCAGCAGGACTTCAGGATCAGGATCATGGACCATTATAGGATCCTCATGCTAACAGTTACCTTCATTGAATTAAATGATATTTTGCAGGAACATCTAGCAGGATCCGCTCTTAGCATCACGATCAAAGGACACGTCTTTACAATTATAGCATGTGCTTAATCGGAGATGGACGTTGCAAAGGATATGGAAACTTGGCATGATTTAAGGGCGGCAATTTAGGCTAGATTTACTTTTATTTCTAAAGGGGTAATGAGCTGATTATTAGTCTTTTTACCTAAAATAGGTCACCTACACTTGTATATATAACACTCTTCCCCATTCGGAAGAACACACAACACAATTCTCACACGCTTAGACACTCGAAACTATAGTGATCCTTGTACTCAGCTCATTATCATCCGAAGTTGTAACCATTTTTCTTATATTGAAGTTTGGTGATCGGTAGTTGCCATCACCCGAGGTTTTTTATGCCGGAGATCATACATTGATCAAGGGCTTTTTCCTCGTATAAATCATTGTGTCTTGGCATATTTCATACTGAAGTGATCCTTTACTTTTTCAATAAACCAAGCATCATACCCCGTTTACATAGAGTTTGGTTGCATTATCCTTGTGTGATTTTTGACCAAAACAGTTTGGCGCCCACCGTGGGGCGATTGGTGCTTCATTCATAAGAAAACCTTTTGTTCGAAATCATTTAAAAGAGTTACATGGCTTCATCATTGAAGAATACGTCCACGGCGATGTCTGCAGTCACCTCGTCCCAGAACACTCTGCCTCCACCAACGGCAGGATCCCAGAAAAATGCTGAGAAGAGACCAAATCCTACCTTCTCTAAACCTCCATCTTCTTCTGCTATGAATTCTTCTGTTCCTAGTACTAGTGATGTGTTTGCTTTAATTTTGCAGATGAAGGATCGTATGCAGCGGCAGGATGAAACTAATGACAGGATCCTCAGGGAAATTGGAGACCTCAAAAGGCAAAAGATAGCGGCAGAGGATCATTCCCCACTGATGCCCAAATCCCTGAGCTTTGATACTCCAATGATCACTTCTCAGCCATCGGGAGTCCCAGACGTGCAAATTATGGGAGAATCAAGAGGATTGCACCTCGGATCGGCAACAATGACTCAGGCATCAGGCTCACACTTTCAGCCGGCAGGATCCTATCCCTAGCATATGGGATCCTTCATGAATTCAGGAGCCTATCCGGGAGCACAGCAGTTTCAAGGATCCTCCTTTGTTCCAGGATCATCCCAGGTTCAAGGATCCTTCTTTGTTCCAGGATCGTCCCAGGTTCAAGGATCCTCCTTCGTTCCAAGATCATCCCAGATGCCAGGATCCTTAAAAAGTTTGCAAACAGGAAGTCTAGATGTCCATCAAGGTGACTTCATTCCAATGCAGACCATTGCTTCCACTGGTCCCTCCGTTATCCCAGAATCCCAGCAATATGGGTTCACACCCAATGTTCCTAACTTGAACTCAATGGGAGGTAACACTTTAAATAATTATCTTACCACTAACCATGGATTCATGCAGGATACAGGTATCAATCATGCTATGGCCAGGGAGTTGCAGAAGCTAAAAGATATGATCTCAAGTGTTCCAGGGGTAGTCAAGCCTATCCCAGAGATTGCAGATGGAAGCCATAAGGTATCTCGCTTTGCACCACCAATTTGTGATGTAGAGGTACCCAAAAGGTTCCATATCCCTACTATGAAGCTGTATGATGGTACTACGGATCCTGAGGAGCACATAGCACAATACAGGGAGAGGATGGAGATCAATCCAATCCCGGAAAAGTTAAAGGAAGCATGCCTATGTAAAGGATTTGGATCCACTCTTACTGGATCAGCTCTTAAATGGCTGCTAAGTCTTCCCCCCTACTCTATCACTTCATTTGCTAATTTAGTTAATTTATTCAATAACCAATTCTCTTGTAGTAGAAAATTTGAAAGATTAACTAGTGATTTATATAGGATAACTCAAAGTCATAATGAATCATTAAGGGATTATATAACTAAATTCAGTAAAGAATCCTTGGACATTCCCAACTTGGATATGGCTACGGCTGTTGAAGCCTTCAAAATGGGACTGCTTAAGGATTCATTATTCTATGATGATCTTGTTATGACACCATGCAGGAATCTAGATGAAGTAAGAACTCGGGCACTCAGGTTCATCCGGCTTGAGGATAACAAGAGGATCCAGGAGAGACAAGTAGGATCCTCAAAACAGGAGAAGCAAGGATCCTCCTTCAAGAACAATAAATTCAAATCCTACCATAGAAATGACAACCAGAATGTGCATGCTATTGACCAAGAAGAGGATGATGAAGATTATCCTCCAATCTCCGAATATTGTTTTTCCGTTGATAATCATGAACTAATCCTTACAATGCAGAATCTAGGAGAAAAAGCTAGGTGGCCCAGGAAGAATGATAAACCATCCGGGACTAAAGACAAGTCAAAATGGTGTGCATACCATGAGGATTTCGGGTATCTAACTGAAGAATGCATAGCTTTAAGAAAAGAAATTGGATATCTGTTAAGCAAGGGGCATCTAAAAGAATTGTTGGGAAGAAAAAAGCAAAGGACTCAGGATCCTGAAAGGATCCCTGAAAAGGCTCCAGCCCCTCCGGCGAATGCACAAGTGATCAACTTTATTTCCGGAGGATCAGACATCTGTGGTACATCCTTCTCGGCGGCCAAAAGGCATGCAAAGGAAGCAAAAATGGATAATGGAGAGAGACCTATTCGAACATCAAGTGTCTCAGAAGGAAAGACGATAACGTTTGATGAGGATGATCGCATTAACATCCAGGATCCTCATCATGATAGTTTAGTTATTACTCTCTTTATCTCTAACCATTTTGTCCGCAGGATCCTTATCGACGGAGGAAGCTCAGTGAACATTATCCAGCTTGACGTTCTGAAGAAAATGGGTATCCCAGAATCAGACATCACACCAAGATCCTCCGTGCTTGTAGGATTCAGTGGAGAAACGAAGAAAACTCTGGGGGACATCAAACTCCCAATCTACGTGGAAGGGTTACATAATTATCAAAAATTTTGTGTTATTGACTGTTTATCTTGTTGCAATGTTATCCTTGGCAGGCCCTGGATACATGATATGAAAGCAGTCCCATCCACCTATCATCAATGTGTGAAACTCCCTAGCCCATGGGGGATAATCAAGATCGACAGTGATCAGCAGGAGGCTAAGGATTGTTATACCTCATCCATGAAGCCAACCTCGAAGCCAAGGGAGCAATAGCAATTACAGTATCCTCCGAGGAATGTCTTGGAGGCAAGGGAATAAGATGTGGACGAAATCCTCTTGGATCCTAGTGATCCTGAATCAAAAATCTATATCGGATCAGGGATCCTTGGCAAGATGAAAGAAGACATGATATCCTTCCTCAAAAGAAGAAAGTCTACCTTTGCATGGAAGCACGAAGATATGACAGGTATATCTAAGGATATCATAACTCATAAACTTGGCATTGACAGGTCTATCAAACCAATCCATCAAAAAAGGAGGAAGTTTGCACCAGAAAGGAATGCCATTATCCAAGAAGAAGTAGAGAGACTACTTCGAGCAGGTATGATCAGAGAGGTAAAATATCCAAAATGGTTAGCCAATGTGGTCGTTGTCCAAAAGAAAAACGGAAAGTGGAGGGTATGTGTCGATTTCACTGATCTGAATAAGGCATGTCCCAAGGATCCTTTCCCATTACCTCACATTGACTCCATGGTGGATGCAACAGCGGGTCATGAACTGTTGACCTTTATGGATGCATCATCTGGATTCCAACAAATTCAGATGGAACCATCTGACCAAGAGGATACAGCCTTTATGACCCCAACCGGTTTGTATTGTTATATTGCCATGCGTTTTGGATTAAGAAATGCAGGTGCAACATATCAAAGGCTGGTGAATATGATGTTCAAAGATTAAATTGGACAAACTATGGAAGTATACGTAGATGATATGGTAGTCAAATCAAAGAAAGCTGAGGATCACCTAAGGGATTTGGAAGAAGCATTTGATATCCTTGATAATTATAACATGAAGCTTAATCCTTCAAAATGCCACTTTGGTGTTAAGGCAGGTAAATTCCTAGGGTATATGGTAACTCAGAGGGGCATTGAAGCAAGTCCGGAGCAAATTAAAGCACTGGTGAATATCAAATCCCCTGCCAATGCTAAGGATGTGCAAAGGCTAACAGGCAGGATAGCAGCTTTAAACAGGTTCATATCAAAATCCTCAGAAAAATGTAAAGAATTTTACGATATCCTAAGGAAGAACAAGAAGTTTGAATGGACTGAGAAACATGAGAATGCTTTACAAGCCCTTAAAGAATATATGTCCTCAGCACCAGCATTAACAAAACCCGAAAAAGGAGATGTGTTATCCTTATATCTGGCGGTATCCTCAACCGCTGTAAGTGCTGTCCTTGTTAAGGATCACGAAGGTACACAATATCCTATCTACTATGTAAGTAAGAGTTTAATTGATGCCGAATCCAGGTACTCACACCTCGAAAAACTTATTCTTGCATTAATCATGGCATCAACTAAGTTAAGGCATTATTTTGAAACCCATACTATTGTTGTTAGAACTAATTTTCCAATTAAGAATGTCCTCAGGAAACCAGAGATGTCAGGAAGAATGGCTAAGTGGGCAGTAAAGCTTAGTGCCCATGATATAAGATATGAGCCAAGAACAGCGATTAAATCCCAAGCACTAGCTGACTTTGTGGCTGATTTCAGTAGTGATCTACAAAAAGAAGCAGAATTGGAAGTCCAGCAGCTGGATGAGACCAAGGATCCTTGGATACTACACACTGACGGATCCTCAAATGTCAAGGGCACAGGGCTCGGCATACTACTAAAATCGCCACAGGGGGACATAATACCCCACTCCATAGCCTGTGAGTTCCAAGCAACTAACAATGAGGCTGAATATGAAGCCTTAATTGCTGGCTTACAAATTGCTAAGGATATGGGGGTGAAGTATCTTAAAGTATATTGTTTTGGTCAAAAATCACACAAGGATAATGTAACCAAACTTTATGTAAACGGGGTATGATGCTTGGTTAATTATAAAAGTAAAGGATCACTTTTATGAGAAATATGCAAAGACACAATGATTTATACGAGGAAAAAGCCCTTGATCAATGTATGATCTCCGGCATAAAAAACCTCGGGTGATGGCAACTACCGATCACCAACTTCAATATAAGAAAAATATAGTTACAACTTCGGATGATAATGAGCTGAGTACAAGGATCACTATAGTTTCGAGTGTCTAAGCGTGTGAGAATTGTGTTGTGTGTTCTTCCGAATGAGGAAGAGTGTTATATATACAAGTGTAGGTGACCTATTTTAGGTAAAAAGACTAATAATCAGCTCATTACCCCTTTAGAAATAAAAGTAAATCTAGCCTAAATTATCGCCCTTAAATCATGCCAAGTTTCCATATCCTTCACAACGTCCATCTCCGATTAAGCACATGCCATAGTTGTGAAGACGTGTCCTTTAATTGTGATGCTAAGAGCGGATCCTGCTAGTCATTCCTGCAAAACAACATTAAATTCAACGAAAGCAACTGTTAGCATGAGGATCCTATGATGGTCCGTGATCCTGATCCTGGGAGTCTGCTGAGGATCACTATCTGCCAAAGAAACAAGGATCACTGGTTAGGATCACATGTG
The DNA here is from genome assembly GCF_002127325.2 of Helianthus annuus. NCBI lineage: Eukaryota > Viridiplantae > Streptophyta > Magnoliopsida > Asterales > Asteraceae > Helianthus > Helianthus annuus. Next base: position 152,529,537 of record NC_035444.2, read on the forward strand.
AGGATCATTTATTGTAAAAATCCAGCCCTAACAATTGCCCCCAAAATATAAGGAGTTTATTGTAAATTAACGAGTTGTATTTTGTTTTGATCTTATCTCCAACGGGCAACTCCGAATAACTAGCCGTTACAACCGGACTAGCCGTTGCGATCATTACGTCACTGAAGTGACATCCCTGCAAATCATGATTATAAATAGGAGATAGGGTTGGGATCGATCCTCATTTAAATTCAAGATATCTTCCCTTTATAATCTCCATCGAAGGTTGATCAGGTATTCCCTTCCCTTATCTTCTCTTTCTTCTTTCTATTACTCTGTTTTTCTGCTTTTACCCTGCCAAGAGTATGTTGCTTCGAAATTCTCCTCATAAGGATCACAAGAAGAGTAGTCCCCTAAAAAGCCAAGGGATCATCAAGGACTCTCCTACTGAGAGATGCTGTTATACCGATGCTCTCATTGATAGGATCCGTCACTGTTTTCTGGCGGATACCGTCTTTAAATCTTTTTCTCCTATCGCCCTAAGTGATTTTATCTCCGACACCTGGGTGGCTTTTCCTGCAACTCCGTTCTCCATAGGATATTCGTATCCTTTTCCAGCCTTCACCCAATCTTTCTTTTCCTTAACCGGCATCTCTTATATCCAAGCTATGCCGATGATCTGGAGGGTTCTGTATACCTTCGAGAGGATCATCGAGCAGAAAGGGATTGACCTAGGGATGGCGGAGTTGGCCGAGCTTTATGATCTTACCTCGTTTGGCTCTTATCGATATTTGTTGAAACGGAAAGCTGGGGAGGATCACCCTGTTTTTAAGGTTACAAAAAATGATACAAATTGGAAGCGACGCTTCTTCTTTGTCAGAAGGGATACCATCCCTTATGGGAAGGATCTGCCCAAGGAGTGGGCCACTCATGGTAGGATAGAGGATCCTCGAAGGATCACTATCAGACTTGTCTCTTATGATGAGGATCACTAATGTCCTTTTTATCTTTTGTGCAGCTATATCCATTGCTCATCTTAAGTTAACCCCTGCCGCAAGAGAAAGAGTTTTAGCCTTTAAAAAGCTTGATCCTGAGGTTAGAAGTTTCCAAGTCACCGTCCAAGATTCACAAGAAGTATCCTCCGCATCTGCCACTATGTCAAGTAAGTATCCTTGTAAAAAGTAAGTTATATGTGAGATTGTTTGATCAATAAGGGAACTTATCTTGTTTTTTGATTGTGTAGGCGCTGGAAAGTCTGCCAAATCTGCCAAGTCTGCCTCCAAGTTTGGGATAGATGATCTCGCCAACGTCAAGTCTTCGAGGAGGAAGACTTCTGCTGCCAGTCCCTCCGCTTCAGCCCCTAAAGCACCCATTAGGGGTAAGGGAAAGAAGAGGAAGACTTCTGAAGATCTCAATGGTTTTCCTCTGCTTCGCCAACAGTTTCTCGACTATGTTAATGAGGTAAGGATCACTGCCCCTGTTGGTTATCCTTCTTGAATATCCTGCTTGCATATCCTGCTTTTTTGTGGATCACCTGATCCTGAATCTACCTTATTTCTCTTTTGCAGAAACTTGCTGAGATTGAGACCTATCTTGGACATGTCGAGGATCAGGAAAGCCAAATCGCTGACCTCCAACAAATGGGCGTGTTGAAGGATCTCAAGATTGCAGATCTTGAGAAGGAACTCCGGGCTACAAAGGATGAGGCTGCTCAAAGGCTGATTGACATGGATGGCGAGAAACAGGAGATTACCCAGGATGCCAAGGTTTTTGCAGCAATTGCTATGTACAAGATACAACTACAGATGGCTGCGGAGGCTCAGGATCCTGCCTTTGACAAAAGCACATGGGATGTTGAGGGTTGGAAGGCAAGACTGGCGGAACTGGAGGACGAGGATGAAGCTGAGGATATCCCAATGCTGGAGGGTGGTGATGCTGACAAGGATCAGGGCGGAGAAGCTGGTGGTGATGGAGCAGCAAAGGTGTAAGCTGCATGATTGGGCGATGATGGATATTTGTGACTAGGCCGGAGCCCAATTTTTTAAGCTTGGTAGTGGTTTGTGGTTGTGGTATTTGAAACAATTGATGGTCTGTAATCTTTGAACAATAGTTTTTAGGGTTAAGGATCCTGGATCCTTTGGACAATAGGTAGGATCGCAAAAGGTGGAGGGATCCTCTGTTTGGGGGATGAAGCCTATGCGATCCTGCCGCCTTTAATTTCCTGCACCTGCTAAGACCGCATAGACAATGGACACCCTTTGCCAACCCATGTAGACGGGCCACGTTTTGCTGGTAGAAATGTGGGTTGGCAATTTTGACAACTTTTGAAGGGTCAATCCTTTCGTTAATAAATAAAATCTTAAACTTTTGTCGCTTATCTTGTGTTATTATCCTTTTTAATTTCAATTGTTTTGACACATGTTTGTTTGAGTAAGAAAAGTTGAGCAAATTATGTTTAAGAAATTTAGGATATGATCCTGGATCAAATATCCTATAATCGAAAATTTTCAAGGTAGTTTATTTTAAGGATCATAGGTTCAGTTGTCAAAGGGCAAGGGTTGTTTAGTATAATCAAAATAGTCAAGGATCATACCTGAGGATCCAAGTTAGGATCCTAACCTTTGATCAAGATAACCATAAGTGAAATTTTAACGGATAACAAGGATTAAGGATCCTTATTCGTTTAGCTTTGAGAACCTGAAAAATGGAACATAACTTGGGACTAAGCCAATGTAAAAGATAAATTAGTAGCTGGGGACATGCCCAAAGGATAACGGAGGACGATCCCAAAGGATCACTGGGGACAAGCCCAAAGGATAACTGGGGACAAGCCCAAAGGATAACTGGGGACAAGCCCAAAGGATCGTATGTAAACTGGAGTATGGCCCTTACTGGCGACTATCCAAACTTAGTGACATGAAAATGTCAAAACCTTAGCTAACGTGAAAACGTTAGAAACCTTATGAACGGATGTATGGTACGTCTACCATTATACGTAGGATCCTGGGTATAGCCAGTACGATGAGGTTGTCAGCCCCGGAAGTGGGTACTGGTCCCAAAGACGTGAACTATATCAGGATCATCGTGCGCTGCTGGCGGAAACTGGGGATAATCCCAAGGATAACTGGGGACAAGCCCAAGGATCTGCGTTGCTTTTGAAGATTCTTGACGACATGCCGTAGATACCTGAACTATCATAACTCAAATGGTTCGTGAGAAGAGGATGAAGGATACAGGATCCTTATCCTTTGGTAAAAAGTAAGGAAATACAATAGTTTCTAGGATAAGCATATTACCAGAGTAAGGATCACTGATATCACCGGGATCCTTTAAGGATACTTCAATGTAAGGATCACGTGCATGGAGGATCATGTTCACATGAAATATTTCTTCAAGTGAACAGCATTCCAGGCTCTTGGTAACAAATTTCCTTCCATGGTTAGCAACCTGTATGCCCCCTTTCCTGCTTCGGCTTCAATTAAGTAAGGGCCTTCCCACTTTGGTGCTAACTTTCCGTCAGCAGGATTAATAGTGTTTTGGAATGTTTTTCTCAACACCATATCTCCGACTTGGAACTTCCTTATCCTAACATTTTTGTTGTAAGCACCAGCCATTCTTTGTTGGTAGCTTGCCATCCTTATCCTAGCCAGATCCCTGATTTCCTCAATAGTATCCAAATCCTGAGCCAGGATTGCAGCATTTTCTTCAGGATCACGAGCACTTGTTCTAGCAGTTGGGATCACCATCTCTGTTGGGATCACTGCTTCTGCCCCAAATACTAAAGAAAAAGGTGTTTGACCAGTGGCATTCTTGGGAGTTGTTCTATCAGCCCATAGCACATAAGGTAACTCCTCTGCCCATTTTCCCTTCTTGGATCCTAGCTTCTTCTTCAGATTGTTGATGATGATCTTGTTGGATGATTCTGCTTGGCCATTGGCCTGTGGATGAACTGGTGTTGATGTTATCATCTTGATTCCCCAACTGTCACAAAAGTTAGTAGTTCTGCTTCCAATGAATTGGGAACCATTATCACATACAATTTCAGAGGGAATGCCAAATCTAGTTATAATGTTTCTTTTGATAAAGGATATAACTTCTTTTTCTCTGACTTGAGCAAAGGCTTCAGCTTCTATCCACTTAGAGAAGTAGTCAGTCATGGCAAGCATAAATACTTTTCCACCAGGTGCTTTAGGGAGCTTGCCAACTATATCCATCCCCCATCTCATGAATGGCCAAGAGGATGGTATAGGGTGTAGCAGTTCAGCTGGTTGATGAAGGATATTGCTGTGTCTTTGACAAGGATCACATTTCCTAGCATATTCTACAGTCATCCCTTTTCATGGTTGGCCAGTAGTATCCTGTTCTAAGGATCCTTGAGAACAATGCCCTGCCCCCAGTGTGGTTTCCACAATCTCCTTCATGGAAGTCTCTCAATACTTCTTCAATTTCAGGATCCTCGATACATCTTAAATATGGTCCTGCAAGAGATCGTTTATACAATACATTATTTAAGATTGTGAATTGAGATACCTTAATCCTGAAAGCTTTAGGATTTTCTCCCATCGGAATCTCCCCGTATTGCAAGTATCTCATGATTGGTGAGATCCATGATCCTGAATAAGATTAAGCTTCTTCACTAGGGATTACTGCAGTATCCTCTTCTATTTCCATGGCCACCTGATTTTCAATAGCAGGAGCCAGGATGTGGATGATAGGGATACTTATGTCTTCTGGAATTTTTAAGGATGATCCTAAGTTGGCCAATGCATCAGCTTCCGTGTTATCCTCCCTTGGTACCTGTGTTAAGCTGAAAGAAACAAAAGAGAGTGCCAATTCTTTGACTATCTCTAAATATTTGGTTAGTTTTTCACCTTTAACAGCATAGGATCCATTAAAGTGATTGGTGATCAATAATGAGTCTACATATGCTTTAAGATATTTTACCCCCATATCCTTAGCAATTTGCAAGCCAGCAATTAAGGCTTCATATTCAGCCTCATTGTTAGTTGCTTGGAACTCACAGGCTATGGAGTGGGGTATTATGTCCCCCTGTGGCGATTTTAGTAGTATCCCGAGCCCTGTGCCCTTGACATTTGAGGATCCATCAGTGTGTAGTATCCAAGGATCCTTGGTCTCATCCAGCTGTTGGACCTCCAATTCTGCTTCTTTTTGTAGATCACTACTGAAATCAGCCACAAAGTCAGCTAGTGCTTGGGATTTAATGGCTGTTCTTGGCTCATATCTTATATCATGGGCACTAAGCTTTACTGCCCACTTAGCCATTCTTCCTGACATCTCTGGTTTCCTGAGGACATTCTTAATTGGAAAGTTAGTTCTAACAGCAATAGTATGGGTTTCAAAATAATGCCTTAGCTTAGTTGATGCCATGATTAATGCAAGAATAAGTTTTTCGAGGTGTGAGTACCTGGATTCGGCATCAAGTAAACTCTTACTTTCATAGTAGATAGGATATTGTGTACCTTCGTGATCCTTAACAAGGACAGCACTTACAGCGGTTGAGGATACCGCCAAATATAAGGATAACACATCTCCTTTATCGGGCTTTGATAATGCTGGTGCTGAGGACATATATTCTTTAAGGGCTTGTAAAGCATTCTCATGTTTCTCAGTCCATTCAAACTTCTTGTTCTTCCTTAGGATATCGTAAAATTCTTTACATTTTTCTGAGGATTTTGATATGAACCTGTTCAGAGCTGCTATCCTGCCTGTTAGCCTTTGCACATCCTTAGCATTGGCAGGGGACTTGATGTTTACTAGTGCTTTAATTTGCTCCGGACTTGCCTCAATGCCCCTCTGAGTTACCATATATCCTAGGAATTTACCTGCCTTAACACCAAAGTGGCACTTTGAAGGATTAAGCTTCATGTTATAATTATCAAGGATATCAAATGCTTCCTCCAAATCCCTTAGGTGATCCTCAGCTTTCTTTGATTTGACTACCATATCATCTATGTATACTTCCATAGTTTGTCCAATTTGATCTTTGAACATCATATTCACCAGCCTTTGATATGTTGCACCTGCATTTCTTAATCCAAAAGGCATGGCAATATAACAATACAAACCTGTTGGGGTCATAAAGGCTGTATCCTCTTGGTCAGATGGTTCCATCTGAATTTGTTGGAATCCAGATGATGCATCCATAAAGGTTAACAGTTCATGCCCCGCTGTTGCATCCACCATGGAGTCAATGTGGGGTAATGGGAAAGGATCCTTGGGACATGCCTTATTTAAATCAGTGAAATCGACACATACCCTCCACTTTCCGTTTTTCTTTTGGACAACGACCACATTGGCTAACCATTTTGGATACTTTACCTCTCTGATCATACCTGCTCGAAGTAGTCTCTCTACTTCTTCTTGGATAATGGCATTCCTTTCCGGTGCAAACTTCCTCCTTTTTTGATGGATTGGTTTGATAGACCTGTCAATGCCAAGTTTGTGAGTAATAATATCCTTAGATATACCTGTCATATCTTCATGTTTCCAAGCAAAGGTAGATTTTCTTCTTTTGAGGAAGGATATTAAGTCTTCTTTCATCTTGCCAAGGATCCCTGATCCGATATAGATTTTTGATTCAGGATCACTAGGATCCAAGAGGATTTCGTCCACATCTTGTTCTCTTGCCTCCAAGACATTCCTCGGAGGATACTGTAATTGCTATTGCTCCCTTGGCTTCGAGGTTGGCTTCATGGATGAGGTATAACAATCCTTAGCCTCCTGCTGATCACTGTCGATCTTGATTATTCCCCATGGGCTAGGGAGCTTCACACATTGATGGTAGGTGGATGGGACTGCTTTCATATCATGTATCCAGGGCCTGCCAAGGATAACATTGCAACAAGATAAACAGTCAATAACGCAAAATTTTTGATAATTATGTAATCCTTCCACGTAGATTGGGAGTTTGATGTCCCCCAGAGTTTTCTTCGTTTCTCCACTGAATCCTACAAGCACGGAGGATCTTGGTGTGATGTCTGATTCTGGGATACCCATTTTCTTCAGAACATCAAGCTGGATAATGTTCACTGAGCTTCCTCCATCGATAAGGATCCTGCGGACAAAATGGTTAGAGATGAAGAGAGTAATAACTAAACTATCATGATGAGGATCCTGAATGTTAATGCGATCATCCTCATCAAACGTTATCATCTTCCCCTCTGAGACACTTGATGTTCTAATAGGTCTTTCTCCATTATCCATTTTTGACTCCTTTGCATGCCTTTTGGCCGCCGAGAAGGATGTACCACAGATGTCTGATCCTCCGGAAATAAAGTTGATCACTTGTGCATTTGTCGGAGGTGCTGGAGCCTTTTCAGGGATCCTTTCAGGATCCTGAGTCCTTTACTTTTTTCTTCCCAACAGTTCTTTTAGGTGCCCCTTGCTTAACAGATATCCAATCTCTTTTCTTAAAGCTATGCATTCTTCGGTTAGATGCCCGAAATCCTCATGGTATGCACACCATTTTGACTTGTCTTTAGTCCCGGATGGTTTATCATTCTTCCTGGGCCACCTAGCTTTTTCACCTAGATTCTGCATTGCAAGGATTAGTTCCTGATTATCAACGGAAAAACAATATTCTGAGATTGGAGGATAATCTTCATCATCCTCTTCTTGGTCAACAGCATGCACATTCTGGTTCTCATTTCTATGGTAGGATTTGAATTTGTTGTTCTTGAAGGAGGATCCTTGCTTCTCCTGTTTTGAGGATCCTACTTGTCTCTCCTGGATCCTCTTGTCATCCTCTAGCCGGATGAACCTGAGTGCCCGAGTTGTTACTTCATCTAGGTTCCTGCATGGTGTCATAACAAGATCATCATAGAATAATGAATCCTTAAGCAGTCCCATTTTGAAGGCTTCGACAGCCGTAGCCATATCCAAGTTGGGAATGTCCAAGGATTCTTTACTAAATTTAGTTATGTAATCCCTTAATGATTCATTATGACTTTGAGTTACTCTATATAAATCACTGGTTAATCTTTCAAATTTTCTACTACAAGAGAATTGGTTATTGAATAAATTAACTAAATTAGCAAATGAAGTAATAGAGTAAGGGGGAAGACTTAGCAGCCACTTAAGAGCTGATCCAGTAAGAGTGGATCCAAATCCTTTACATAGGCATGCTTCCTTCAGCTTTTCTGGGATAGGATTGATCTCCATCCTCTCCCTGTATTGTGCTATGTGCTCCTCTGGATCCGTTGTACCATCATACAGCTTCATAGTAGGGATATGGAACCTTTTGGGTACCTCTGCATCACAAATTGGTGGTGCAAAGCGAGATACCTTGTGGCTTCTGTTAGGGCTGGATTTTTATCATAGGTGATCCTTACACGTGATCCTAACCAGTGATCCTTGTTTCTTTGGCAGACAGTGATCCTCAGCAGGACTTCAGGATCAGGATCATGGACCATCAAAGGATCCTCATGCTAACGGTCACCTTCACTTAATGCAATGTTATTTTGCAGGAATATCTAGCAGGATACGCTCTTAGCATCATGATCAAGGGACGCGTCTTCACAATTATGGCAGGAGCATAATCAGAGATAGACGTTGCACAGGATATGGAAACATGGCTTGATTTATGGGCGGCAATTTAGGCTAGATTGTCTTTTATTTCTAAAGGGGTAATGAGCTGATAATTAGTCCTTTTACCTAAAATAGGTCACCTACACTTGTATAAATACCACTCTCCATCATTTGGAAGGACACACGACATACAACGCAACTCTCACACACTTAGACACTCGAAACAATAGTGATCCTTGTATTCAGCTCATTATCATCTGAAGTTGTAACCATTTTGTTCTTATATTGAAGTTTGGTGATCGGTAGTTGCCATCACCCGAGGTTTTTTATGCCGGAGATCATATATTGATCAAGGGCTTTTTCCTCGTATAAATCATTGTGTCTTTGCATATTTCTCATAAAAGTGATCCTTTACTTTTATAATTAACCAAGCATCATACCCCGTTTACATAAAGTTTGGTTACATTATCCTTGTGTGATTTTTGACCAAAACAGTTTGGCGCCCACCGTGGGGCAATTGGTGCTTCATTCGTAAGAAAATCTTTTGTTCGAAATCATTTCGAAGAGTTACATGGCTTCATCATTGAAAAACATGTCCACGACAATGTCTGCAGTCACCTCGTCCCAGAGCATTCTGCCTCCACCACCGGCAGGATCCCAGAAGAATGCTGAGAAGAGACAAACTCCTACTACTTCTAAATCTCCATCTCCTTCTGCTATGAATTCTTATATTCCCAGTACTAGTGATGTATTTACTTTGATTTTGCAGATGAAGGATCGTATGCAGCGGCAGGATGAAACTAATGAAAGGATCCTCAGGGAAATTGGAGATCTCAAAAGACAGAAGAAAACGGCAGAGGATCATTCTCCACTGATGCCCAAATCCATGAGCTTTGATACTCCAATGATTACTTCTCAGCCATCAGGAATTCCAGACGTGCAAATCATGGGAGAATCAAGAGGATTGCACCACGGATCGACAGCAATGACTCAGGCATTAGGCTCACACTTCCAGCCGGCAGGATCCTACCCCCAGCATTTAGGATCCTTCATGAATCCGGGAGCCTATCCGGGGGCACAGCAGTTTCAAGGATCCTACTTTGTTCCAGGATCATCCCAGGTTCAAGGATCCTCCTTCGTTCCAGGATCATCCCAGACACCAGGATCCTTCCAGATACCAGGATCCCTAAAAAGTTTGCAAACAGGAAGTCTAGATGTCCATCAAGGGGACTTCATTCCAATGCAGACCATTGCTTCCACTGGTCCCTCCGTTGTTCCAGAATCCCAGCAATATGGGTTCCCAAACTTGAACCCAATGGGAGGTAACACTTTAAATAATTATCCTACCACTAACCATGGATTCATGCAGGATACAGGTACCAATCATGCTATGGCCAGGGAGTTGCAGAAGCTAAAAGATATGATCTCAAGTGTTCCAGGGGTAGTCAAGCCTATCCCAGAGATTGCAGATGGAAGCCACAAGGTATCTCGCTTTGCACCACCAATTTGTGATGCAGAGGTACCCAAAAGGTTCCATATCCCTACCATGAAGCTGTATGATGGCACAACGGATCCAGAGGAGCATATAGCACAATACAGGGAGAGGATGGAGATCAATCCTATCCCAGAAAAGTTGAAGGAAGCATGCCTATGTAAAGGATTTGGATCCACTCTTACTGGATCAGCTCTTAAGTGGCTGCTAAGTCTTCCCCCCTACTCTATTACTTCATTTGCTAATTTAGTTAATTTATTCAATAACCAATTCTCTTATAGCAGAAAATTTGAAAAATTAACTAGTGATTTGTACAGGATAACTCAAAATCATAATGAATCATTAAGGGATTATATAACTATATTTAGTAAAGAATCCTTGGACATTCCCAACTTGGATATGGCCACGGCTGTTGAAGCCTTCAAAATGGGACTGCTTAAGGATTCATTATTCTATGATGATCTTGTTATGACACCATGCAGGAATCTAGATGAAGTAAGAACTCGAGCACTCAGGTTCATCCGGCTAGAGGATGACAAGAGGATCCAGGAGAGACAAGTAGGATCCTCAAAACAAGATAAGCAAGGATCCTCCTTCAAGAACAACAAATTCAAATCCTACCATAGAAATGAGAACAAGAATGTGCATGCTGTTGACCAAGAAGAGGTTGATGAAGAATATCCTCCAATCTCAGAATATTGTTTTTCCGTTGATAATCATGAACTGATCCTTGCAATGCAGAATCTAGGTGAAAAGGCTAGATGGCCCAGGAAGAACGATAAACCATCCGGGACTAAAGACAAGTCGAAATGGTGTGCATACCATGAGGATTTCGGGCATCTAACTGAAGAATGCATAGCTTTAAGAAAAGAGATTGGATATCTGTTAAGCAAGGGGCACCTAAAAGAATTGTTGGGAAGAAAAAAGCAAAGGACTCAGGATCCTGAAAGGATCCCTGAAAAGGCTCCAGCACCTCCGGCAAATGCACAAGTGATCAACTTTATTTCCGGAGGATCAGACATCTGTGGTACATCCTTCTCGGCGGCCAAAAGACATGCAAAGGAGTCAAAAATGGATAATGGAGAAAGGCCTATTAGAACATCAAGTGTCTCAGAAGGGAAGATGATAACGTTTGATGAGGATGATCGCATTAACATTCAGGATCCTCATCATGATAGTTTAGTTATCACTCTCTTTATCTCTAACCATTTTGTCCGCAGGATCCTTATTGATGGAGGAAGCTCAGTGAACATTATCCAGCTTGATGTTCTGAAGAAAATGGGAATCCCAGAATCAGACATCACACCAAGATCCTCCGTGCTTGTAGGATTCAGTGGGGAAACGAAGAAAACTCTGGGGGACATCAAACTCCCAATCTACGTGGAAGGATTACATAATTACCAGAAATTTTGCGTTATTGACTGTTTGTCTTGTTGCAATGTTATCCTTGGCAGGCCTTGGATACATGATATGAAAGCAGTCCCATCCACCTACCATCAATGTGTGAAGCTCCCTAGCCCATGGGGAATAATCAAGATCGACAGTGATCAGCAGGAGGCTAAGGATTGTTATACCTCATCCATGAAGCCAACCTCGAAGCCAAGGGAGCAATAGCAATTACAGTATCCTCCGAGGAATGTCTTGGAGGCAAGGGAACAAGATGTGGACGAAATCCTCTTGGATCCTAGTGATCCTGAATCAAAAATCTATATCGGATCAGGGATCCTTGGCAAGATGAAAGAAGACTTATTATCCTTCCTCAAAAGAAGAAAATCTACCTTTGCTTGGAAACATGAAGATATGACAGGTATATCTAAGGATATTATTACTCACAAACTTGGCATTGACAGGTCTATCAAACCAATCCATCAAAAAAGGAGGAAGTTTGCACCAGAAAGGAATGCCATTATCCAAGAAGAAGTAGAGAGACTACTTGGAGCAGGTATGATCAGAGAGGTAAAATATCCAAAATGGTTAGCCAATGTGGTCGTTGTCCAAAAGAAAAATGGAAAGTGGAGGGTATGTGTCGATTTCACTGATTTGAATAAGGCATGTCCCAAGGATCCTTTCCCATTACCCCACATTGACTCCATGGTGGATGCAACAGCGGGGCATGAACTGTTGACCTTTATGGATGCATCATCTGGATTCCAACAAATTCAGATGGAACCATCTGACCAAGAGGATACAGCCTTTATGACCCCAACCGGTTTATATTGTTATATTGCCATGCCTTTTGGACTAAGAAATGCAGGTGCAACATATCAAAGGCTGGTAAATATGATGTTCAAAGATCAAATTGGAAAAACTATGGAGGTGTACATAGATGATATGGTGGTCAAGTCAAAGAAAGCTGAGGATCACCTAAGGGACTTGGAAGAAGCATTCGATATCCTTGATAGTTACAACATGAAACTTAATCCTTCAAAATGCCATTTTGGTGTTAAGGCAGGAAAGTTCCTAGGATACATGGTAACTCAGAGGGGCATTGAAGCAAGCCCGGAACAAATCAAAGCATTAGTAAATATCAAATCTCCTGCCAATGCTAAGGATGTGCAAAGGCTAACAGGCAGGATAGCAGCTCTGAACAGGTTCATATCAAAATCCTCAGAAAAATGTAAAGAATTTTACGATATCCTAAGGAAGAACAAGAAGTTTGAATGGACTGAGAAGCATGAGAATGCTTTACAAGCCCTTAAAGAATATATGTCCTCAGCACCAGCATTATCAAAACCCGAAAAAGGAGATGTGTTATCCTTATATTTGGCGGTATCCTCAACCGCTGTAAGTGCTGTCCTTGTGAAGGATCACGAAGGTACACAATATCCTATCTACTATGTAAGTAAGAGTTTACTTGATGCCGAATCCAGGTACTCACACCTCGAAAAACTTATTCTTGCATTAATCATGGCATCAACTAAGTTAAGGCATTATTTTGAAACCCATACTATTGTTGTTAGAACTAACTTTCCAATTAAGAATGTCCTCAGGAAACCAGAGATGTCAGGAAGAATGGCTAAGTGGGCAGTAAAGCTTAGTGCCCATGATATAAGATATGAGCCAAGAACAGCCATTAAATCCCAAGCACTAGCTGACTTTGTGGCTGATTTCAGTAGTGATCTACAAAGAGAAGCAGAATTGGAGGTCCAACAGCTGGATGAGACCAAGGATCCTTGGATACTACACACTGATGGATCCTCAAATGTCAAAGGCACAGGGCTCGGGATACTACTAAAATCGCCACAGGGGGACATAATACCCCACTCCATAGCCTGTGAGTTCCAAGCAACTAACAATGAGGCTGAATATGAAGCCTTAATTGCTGGCTTACAAATTGCTAAGGATATGGGGGTAAAATATCTTAAAGTATATGTAGACTCATTATTGATCACCAATCACTTTAATGGATCCTATGCTGTTAAAGGTGAAAAACTAACCAAATATTTAGAGATAGTCAAAGAATTGGCACTCTCTTTTGTTTCTTTCAGCTTAACACAGGTACCAAGGGAGGATAACACGGAAGCTGATGCATTGGCCAACTTAGGATCATCCTTAAAAATTCCAGAAGACATAAGTATCCCTATCATCCATATCCTGGCTCCTGCTATTGAAAGTCAAGTGGCCATGGAAATAGAAGAGGATACTGCAGTAATCCCTAGTGAAGAAGCTTAATCTTATGCAGGATCATGGGTCTCACCAATCATGAAATACTTGCAAAACGGAGAGATTCCAATGGGAGAAAATCCTAGAGCTTTCAGGATCAAGATATCTCAATTTACAATCTTAAATAATGTGCTATATAAACGATCCCTTGCAGGACCATATTTAAGATGTATTGAGGATCCTGAAATTGAAGAAGTGTTGAGAGACTTCCATGAAGGAGATTGTGGAAACCACACTGGGGGCAGGGCATTATTCTCAAGGATCCTTAGAACAGGATACTACTGGCCAACCATGAAAAGGGATGCTGTAGAATATGCTAGGAAATGTGATCCTTGTCAAAGACACAGCAATATCCTTCATCAACCAGCTGAATTGCTACACCCCATACCATCCTCTTGGCCATTCATGAGATGGGGAATGGATATAGTTGGCAAGCTCCCTAAAGCACCTGGTGGAAAAGTATTTATGCTTGCCATGACTGACTACTTCTCTAAGTGGATAGAGGCTGAAGCTTTTGCTCAAGTCAGAGAAAAAGAAGTTATATCCTTTATCAAAAGAAACATTATAACTAGATTTGGCATTCCCTCTGAAATTGTATGTGATAATGGTTCCCAATTCATTGGAAGCAGAACTACTAACTTTTGTGACAGTTGGGGAATCAAGATGATAACATCAACACCAGTTCATCCACAAGCCAATGGCCAAGCAGAATCATCCAACAAGATCATCATCAACAATCTGAAGAAGAAGCTAGGATCCAAGAAGGGAAAATGGGCAGAGGAGTTACCTTATGTGCTATGGGCTGATAGAACAACTCCCAAGAATGCCACTGGTCAAACACCTTTTTCTTTAGTATTTGGGGCAGAAGCAGTGATCCCAACAGAGATGGTGATCCCAACTGCTAGAACAAGTGCTCGTGATCCTGAAGAAAATGCTGCAATCCTGGCTCAGGATTTGGATACTATTGAGGAAATCAGGGATCTGGCTAGGATAAGGATGGCAAGCTACCAACAAAGAATGGCTGGTGCTTACAACAAAAATGTTAGGATAAGGAAGTTCCAAGTCGGAGATATGGTGTTGAGAAAAACATTCCAAAACACTATTAATCCTGCTGACGGAAAGTTAGCACCAAAGTGGGAAGGCCCTTACTTAATTGAAGCCGAAGCAGGAAAGGGGGCATACAGGTTGCTAACCATGGAAGGAAATTTGTTACCAAGAGCCTGGAATGCTGTTCACTTGAAGAAATATTTCATGTGAACATGATCCTCCATGCACGTGATCCTTACATTGAAGTATCCTTAAAGGATCCCGGTGATATCAGTGATCCTTACTCTGGTAATATGCTTATCCTAGAAACTATTGTATTTCCTTACTTTTTACCAAAGGATAAGGATCCTGTATCCTTCATCCTCTTCTCACGAACCATTTGAGTTATGATAGTTCAGGTATCTACGGCATGTCGTCAAGAATCTTCAAAAGCAACGCAGATCCTTGGGCTTGTCCCCAGTTATCCTTGGGATTATCCCCAGTTTCCGCCAGCAGCGCACGATGATCCTGATATAGTTCACGTCTTTGGGACCAGTACCCACTTCCGGGGCTGACAACCTCATCGTACTGGCTATACCCAGGATCCTCCGTATAATGGTAGACGTACCATACATCCGTTCCTAAGGTTTCTAACATTTTCACGTTAGCTAAGGTTTTGACATTTTCATGTCACTAAGTTTGGATAGTCGCCAGTAAGGGCCATACTCCAGTTTACATACGATCCTTTGGGCTTGTCCCCAGTGATCCTCCGGGATCATCCTCAGTTATCCTTTGGGCTTGTCCCCAGTGATCCTCCGGGATCATCCTCAGTTATCCTTTGGGCATGTCCCCAGCTACTAATTTATCTTTTACAATGGCTTAGTCCCAAGATATGTTCCATTTTTCAGGTTTTCGAAGATTAAACAATTAAGGATCCTCAATCCTTATTATCCATTAAAGTCTTACTTATGGTTATCCCGACTAAAGGTTAGGATCCTAACTTGGATCCTCAGGTATGATCCTTAACTATTTTTTAATTTCATTATTCATTTGAATAACCTTTAGACCTTGACAACTGAACCTATGATCCTTAAAATAAGCTACATTGAAAATTTTCGATTATAGGATATTTGATCCAGGATCATATCCTAAATTTCTTGAACATGGTTTGCTCAACTCTCGTTACTCTAACAAATATGTTTCTAAAACAAACTGGAAAATAAAAAGATAAATAAAGGATAATAACACAAGATAAGCGACAAAAGTTTGAGATTTTATTTATTAACGAAAGGATTAACCCTTCAAAAGTTGTCAAAATTGCCAACCCACGTTTCTACCAGCAAAACGTGGCCCGTCCACATGGGTTGGCAAAGGGTGTCCATTGTCTATGCGGTCTTAGCAGGTACAGGAAAGTAAAAGCGGCAGGATCACAAAGGCTTCATCCCCCAAACAGAGGATCTCTCCACCTTTTGTAATCCTACCTATTGTTCAAAGGATCCAGGATCCTTAACCCTAAAAACTATTGTTCGGAGATTACAGACCATAATTGTTTCACAAACCATCAACAACCACAAGAAACTATTACCAAACCTAAAAAATTGGGCTCCGGCCTAGTCAAAAATATCCATCATCGCCCAATCATGCAGCCTATACCTTCGCTGCTTCGTCACCACCAGCTTCTCCGCCTTGATCCTTGTCAGCATCACCACCCTCCAGCATTGGGATATCCTCGGCTTCATCCTCGTCCTCCAGTTCCGCCAGCCTTGCTTTCCAGCCTTCAACATCCCATGTGCTCTTATCGAAGGAAGGATCCTGAGCCTCCGTAGCCATCTGCAGTTGTATCTTGTACATAGCTATCGCGGCAGAGACTTTAGCATCCTGAGTAATGTCATGCTTTTCATAATCAAAGTTGATCAATGCTTTGACAGCCTCGTCCTTAACAGCCCGGATCTCCTTCTCAAGATCAGCAATCTTGAGATCCTTCTGCACACCCATCTGTTGGAGGTCGGCAATTTGACGATCTTGATCTTCAACCTGGTTAACATAAGTCTCCATTTCGGTGAATTTCTACAAGAAAAACAGGAAAACAACATCAGACATAGGTGATCCCTAAACTTGTCAGGACAATCAACAGGGGCAGTGATCCTAACTTCGTCAAAATAATCAAGGAATTGCTGACGAAGGAGGGGAAATCCTTGGAGATCTTCAGAAGTTTTCCTCTTCTTCCCCTTGCCTCGGATAGGTGCCTTAGGAGCTGAAGCTGAAGGACTAGCAGCAGGAGCCTTCTTCCTCGAAGACTTGACGTTGGCAAGATCACTTATCCCAAATTTGGAAGCAGATTTGACAGACTTGGCAGACTTCCCGGCGCGTACACAATCAAAATCAAGATAAGTTGCCTTATTAATCAAACAATCTTACATATAATTTATTTTCTATAAGGATACTTACTTGACATAGTGGCAGATGCAGAGGATACTTCTTGAGAGTCTTGGACGGTGACTTGGAAACTTCTGACCTCAGGATCAAGCTTTTTAAAAGCTAGGACTCTCTCTTTTGCAGCAGGGCTTAATTTCAGATGAGCAATGGATATAGCTGCACAAGAGATAAAAAGAGATATTAGTGATCCTCATTATATGAGACAGGGCTGATAGTGATCCTTCGAGGATCCTCTATCCTACCATGAGTGGCCCATTCCTTAGGCAGATCCTTCCCATCTGGGATGGAATCCCTCCTAACAAAGAAAAAGCGACGCTTCCAGTTTGTATCGTTCTTAGTGACCTTGAAGACAGGATGATCCTCCCCGGCTTTCCGTTTCAACAAATACCGGTGAGAACCAAATGTGGTGAGATCATAAAGATTAGCCAACTCCGCCATCCCCAGATCAATCCCTTCCTGCTCGATGATCCTCTCGAAGGTATACAGAACCCTCCAGATCATCGGCATAGCTTGGATGTAAGAAATGCCGGTTAAGGAAAAGAAAGACTGGGTAAAGTCTGGAAAAGGATATGAAAACCCTATGGTAAACGGGGTAGCAGGGAAAGCCACCCAAACATCTGAAACAAAGTCGCTTAAAGCTGTAGGAACGAAGGATTTGAAAACAGTATTCGCCGAAAAGCAATGACGAATTCTGTCTATGTGAACATCAGTAAAGCAACATCGCTCCGTAGGGGAATCCTTAATAATCCCCTGGCCTTTTAGGGGACTATCCTTCTTGGAATCTTTGTGTGGAGAATTTCGGAGCAACATGTTTGTGACGGAACAGAAACAGAGACGGAGCAAAAAACAGAGCAAAGAGAATATAGAAAGGAAAGAGAGAAGAGGAGAATACCTGATCAATCTTCGGTGGAGAATATAAAGGGAGTATATCCTGAATTTAAATACAAACTGATCCTCACCCTATCTCCTATTTATAATCATGATCTGCAGGGATTGTCACATCTATGACGTAATGATCGCAACGGCTAGTTCGATATTAACGGCTAGTTATTCGGAGTTGCCCGTTGGAGATAAGATCAAAACAAAATACAACTCGTTAATTTACAATCAACTCCTTATATTTTGGGGGCAATTGTTAGGGCTGGATTTTTATCATAGGTGATCCTTACACGTGATCCTAACCAGTGATCCTTGTTTCTTTGGCAGACAGTGATCCTCAGCAGGACTTCAGGATCAGGATCATGGACCATCAAAGGATCCTCATGCTAACGGTCACCTTCACTTAATGCAATGTTATTTTGCAGGAATATCTAGCAGGATACGCTCTTAGCATCATGATCAAGGGACGCGTCTTCACAATTATGGCAGGAGCATAATCAGAGATAGACGTTGCACAGGATATGGAAACATGGCTTGATTTATAGGCGGCAATTTAGGCTAGATTATCTTTTATTTCTAAAGGGGTAATGAGCTGATAATTAGTCCTTTTACCTAAAATAGGTCACCTACACTTGTATAAATACCACTCTCCATCATTTGGAAGGACACACGACATACAACGCAACTCTCACACACTTAGACACTCGAAACAATAGTGATCCTTGTATTCAGCTCATTATCATCCGAAGTTGTAACCATTTTGTTCTTATATTGAAGTTTGGTGATCGGTAGTTGCCATCACCCGAGGTTTTTTATGCCGGAGATCATATATTGATCAAGGGCTTTTTCCTCGTATAAATCATTGTGTCTTTGCATATTTCTCATAAAAGTGATCCTTTACTTTTATAATTAACCAAGCATCATACCCCGTTTACATAAAGTTTGGTTACATTATCCTTGTGTGATTTTTGACCAAAACAGCTTCCATCTGCAATCTCTGGGATAGGCTTGACTACCCCTGGAACACTTGAGATCATATCTTTTAGCTTCTGCAATTCTCTGGCCATAGCATGATTGACACCTGTATCCTGCATGAATCCATGGTTAGTAGTAAGATGATTATTTAAAGTGTTACCTCCCATTGAGTTCAAGTTAGTGAATCCATATTGCTGGGATTCGGGGATAACGGAGGGACCAGTGGAAGCAATGGTCTGTATTGGAATGGAGTCCCCTTGATGGACATCTAGACTTCCTGTTTGCAAACTTTTTAGGGATCCTGGCATTTGGAAGGATCCTGGTATTTGGAAGGATCCTGGTATCTGGGATGATCCTGGAACGAAGGAGGATCCTTGAACCTGGGATGATCCTGGAACGAAGGAGGATCCTTGAACCTGGGATGATCCTGGAATAAAGTAGGATCCTTGAAACTGCTGTGCTCCCGGATAGGCTCCCGAATTCATGAAGGATCCCATATGCTGGGGATAGGATCCTGTCGGTTGAAAGTGTGAGCCTGATGCCTGAGTCATTGCTGTCGATCCGAGGTGCAATCCTCTTGATTCTCCCATAATTTGCACGTCTGGAATTCCTGATGGCTGAGAAGTAATCATTGGAGTATCAAAGCTCAAGGATTTGGGCATCAGTGGGGAATGATCCTCTGCCGTTTTCTTTTGTCTTTTGAGATCTCCAATTTCCCTAAGGATCCTTTCATTAGTTTCATCCTACCGCTGCATACGATCCTTCATCTGCAAAATCAAAGTAAATACATCACTAGTACTGGGAATATAAGAATTCATAGCAGAAGGAGATGGAGTTTTAGAATTAGTAGGAGTTTGTCTCTTCTCAGCATTCTTCTGGGATCCTGCCGGTGGTGGAGGCAGAATGTTCTGGGACGAGGTGACTGCAGACATTGCCGTGGACATGTTTTTCAATGATGAAGCCATGTAATTCTTTGAAATGATTTCGAACAAAAGGTTTTCTTATGAATGAAGCACCAATTGCCCCACGGTGGGCGCCAAACTGTTTTGGTCAAAAATCACACAAGGATAATGTAACCAAACTTTATGTAAACGGGGTATGATGCTTGGTTAATTATAAAAGTAAAGGATCACTTTTATGAGAAATATGCAAAGACACAATGATTTATACGAGGAAAAAGCCCTTGATCAATGTATGATCTCCGGCATAAAAAACCTCGGGTGATGGCAACTACCGATCACCAACTTCAATATAAGAAAAATATAGTTACAACTTCGGATGATAATGAGCTGAGTACAAGGATCACTATAGTTTCGAGTGTCTAAGCGTGTGAGAATTGTGTTGTGTGTTCTTCCGAATGAGGAAGAGTGTTATATATACAAGTGTAGGTGACCTATTTTAGGTAAAAAGACTAATAATCAGCTCATTACCCCTTTAGAAATAAAAGTAAATCTAGCCTAAATTATCGCCCTTAAATCATGCCAAGTTTCCATATCCTTCACAACGTCCATCTCCGATTAAGCACATGCCATAGTTGTGAAGACGTGTCCTTTAATTGTGATGCTAAGAGCGGATCCTGCTAGTCATTCCTACAAAACAACATTAAATTCAACGAAAGCAACTGTTAGCATGAGGATCCTATGATGGTCCGTGATCCTGATCCTGGGAGTCTGCTGAGGATCACTATCTGCCAAAGAAACAAGGATCACTGGTTAGGATCACATGTGAGGATCATGTATTGTAAAAATCCAGCCCTAACATATATGTAGACTCATTATTGATCACCAATCACTTTAATGGATCCTATGTTGTTAAAGGTGAAAAACTAACCAAATATTTAGAGATAGTCAAGGAATTGGCACTCTCTTTTGTCTCTTTCAGCTTAACACAGGTACCAAGGGAGGAGAACACAGAAGCTGATGCATTGGCCAACCTAAGATCATCCTTGAAGATTCCAGAAGATATAAGTATCCCTATCATCCATATCCTGGCTCCTGCTATTGAAAATCAGGTGGCCATGGAAATAGAAGAGGATACTGCAGTGATCCCTAGTGAAGAAGCTCAATCTTATTCAGGATCATGGATCTCACCAATCATGAGATACTTGCAATACGGGGAGATTCCGATGGGAGAAAATCCTAGAGCTTTCAGGATTAAGGTATCTCAATTCACAATTTTGAAAAATGTATTATATAAGCGATCTCTTGCAGGACCATATTTAAGATGTATCGAGGATCCTGAAATTGAAGAAGTGTTGAGAGACTTCCATGAAGGAGATTGTGGAAACCACACTGGGGGCAGAGCATTATTCTCAAGGATCCTTAGAACAGGATACTACTGGCCAACTATGAAAAGGGATGCTGTAGAATATGCTAAAAAGTGTGATCCTTGTCAAAGACACAGCAATATCCTCCATCAGCCAGCCGAATTGCTACATCCTATACCATCCTCTTGGCCATTCATGAGATGGGGGATGGATATAGTTGGCAAGCTCCCTAAAGCACCTGGTGGAAAAGTATTTATGCTTGCCATGACTGACTACTTCTCTAAGTGGATAGAAGCTGAAGCTTTTGCTCAAGTCAGAGAAAAGGAAGTTATATCCTTTATCAAAAGAAACATTATAACTAGATTTGGCATTCCCTTTGAAATTGTATGTGATAATGGTTCCCAATTCATTGGAAGCAGAACCACTAACTTTTGTGACAGTTGGGGAATTAAGATGATAACATCAACACCAGTTCATCCACAAGCCAATGGTCAAGCAGAATCATCCAACAAGATCATCATCAACAATCTGAAGAAGAAGCTAGGATCCAAGAAGGGGAAATGGGCAGAGGAGTTACCTTATGTGCTATGGGCTGATAGGACAACTCCCAAGAATGCCACTGGTCAAACACCTTTCTCTTTAGTATTTGGGGCAGAAGCAGTGATCCCAACAGAGATGGTGGTCCCAACTGCTAGAACAAGTGCTCGTGATCCTGAAGAGAATGCTACAATCCTAGCTCAGGATTTGGATACTATTGAGGAAATCAGGGATCTGGCTAGGATAAGGATGGCAAGCTACCAACAAAGAATGGCTGGTGCTTACAACAAAAATGTTAGGATAAGGAAGTTCCAAGTCGGAGATATGGTGTTGAGAAAAGCATTCCAAAACACTATCAATCCTGCTGACGGGAAGTTAGCACCAAAGTGGGAAGGCCCTTACTTGATTGAAGCTGAAGCAGGAAAGGGGGCATACAGATTGCTAACCATGGAAGGAAATTTGTTACCAAGAGCCTGGAATGCCGTTCACTTAAAGAAATATTTCATGTGAACATGATCCTTCAAGCATGTGATCCTTACATTGAAGTATCCTTGAAGGATCCCGGTGATGTCAGTAATCCTTACTCTGGTAATGTCCTTATCCAAAAACTATTACATTTCCTTACTTTTTACCTAAGGATAAGGGTCATGTATCCTTCATCCTCTTCTCACGAACCATTTGAGTTATGATAGTTCAGGTATCTTCAGCATATCGTCGAAGATCTTCAAAAGCAACGCAGATCCTTGGGTTCAACCCCAGTTATCCTTGGGATTATCCCCAGTTTCCGCCAGCAGCGCACGATGATCCTGATATAGTTCACATCTTTGGGACCAGTACCCACTTCCGGGGCTGACAACCTCATCGTACTGGCTATATCTAGGATCCTACGTATAATGGTAGACGTACCATACATCCGTTCCTAAGGTTTCTAACGTTTTCACGTTAGCTAAGGTTTTGACATTTTCATGTCACTAAGTTTGGATAGTCGCCAGTAAGGGCCATACTCCAGTTTACATACGACCCTTTGGGCTTGTCCCCGGTTATCCTTTGGGCTTGTCCCCAGTTATCCTTTGGGCTTGTCCCCAGTTATCCTTTGGGCTTGTCCCCACTGATCCTTTGGGATCATCCCCAGTTACCCTTTGGGCATGTCCCCAACTACTAACTTATCTTTTACATTGGCTTAGTCCCAAGTTATGTTTCATTTTTCAGGTTTTCAAAGTTAAACACATAAGGATCCTTAATCCTTATTATCCATTAAAATCTCATCTACGGTTATCTTGATTAAAGGTTAGGGTCCTAACTTGGATCCTCAGGTATGATCCTTGACTATTCTGATTATACTGAACAACCCTTACACTTTGACAACTAAACCTATGATCCTTGAAATTGATTGCTTCAAAAATCTTCACTGTCAGGATATTTGATCTGGGATCATATCCTAAATTTATTAAACATGGTTTGCTCAAACTCTTGTTACTCTAACAAATATATTTCTAAAAACAACTGGAAAATAAGAGGATAAATAAAGGATAACAACACGAGATAAGCCAGAAAAATTAAAGTTATATTATTAACAAAAGGATCTTAAACCCTTTGAAAAAGTTGTCAAAATTGCCAACCCACATTTCTACCAGCAAAACGTGGCCCGTCCACATGGGTTGGCAAAGGGTGTCCATTGTCTATGCGGTCTTAGCAGGTGCAGGAAATTAAAGGCGGCAGGATCACAAAGGCTTCATCCCCCAAACAGAGGATCCCTCCACCACTTGCGATCCTACCTATTGTTCAAAGGATCCATGATCCTTAACCCTAAAAACTATTGTTTAAGTTACAAACCATAAATTGTTTCGAAACATCACAACCACAAAAAACCACTTCCAAACCTAAAAAATTGGGCTCCGGCCTAGTTACAAATATCCATCATCGCCCAATCCAGCAGCTCAAACCTTTGCTGCTCCATCACCACTAGCTTCCCCACCTTGATCCTTGCCAGCATCACCACCTTCAAGCATAGGGATATCCTCAGCTTCATCATCGTCCTCCAATTCCGCCAGCCTTGCCTTCCAACCCTCCACATCCCATGAGCTCTTGTCGAAGGCAGAATCCTGAGCCTCCGCAGCCATCTGCAGTTGTATCTTATACATAGCAATCGCGGCAGAGACCTTGGCATCCTGGGTGATCTCCTGCTTTTCGCCATCCATGTTGATCAGCATTTGAGCAGCCTCATCCTTTGTAGCCCGGAGCTCCTTCTCAAGATCAGCTATCTTCAGATCCTTCAACACGCCCATTTGTTGAAGGTCGGCGATTTGGCTTTCCTGATCCTCGACATGGCCAAGGTAGGTCTCTACTTCAGCAAGTTTCTGCAAAAAGGAAAAAGGTAAGATCAGGACCAGGTGATCCTCAAAGAAACAGAATACACAGACAGGATACTCAAGTAGGATAGCCAACAGGGGCAATGATCCTTAATTCATTAACATAATCAAGAAACTGCTGGCGGAGCAGGGGAAATCCTTGGAGATCCTCAGAAGTCTTTCTCTTCTTTCCCTTACCCCTAACAGGTGCTTTAGGGGCTGAAGCAGAGGGACTGGCAACAGAAGTCTTCTTTCTTGAAGATTTGACATTGGCAAGATCATCAATCCCGAACTTGGAGGCAGACTTGGCAGACTTAGCAGATTTCCCAGCGCCTACACAATCAAAACAAGATAAGTTTCCTAACTAATTTAACAGTCTTGCATGGAACTTACTTTTTGATAAGGATACTTACTTGACATTGTGGCAGATGCGGAGGATACTTCTTGTGAATCCTGGATGGTGACTTGAAAACTTTTGGTCTCAGGATCAAGCTTTTTGAAAGCTAAAACTCTTTCTCTTGCAGCAGGGGTTAACTTGAGATGAGCAACGGATATAGCTGAAAAAACACAAAAGACAAAGGAAACATTAGTGATCTTCATCATAAGAAACAAGTCTGATGGTGATCCTTCCAGGATCCTCTATCCTACCATGAGTAGCCCACTCCTTGGGCAGATCCTTCCCGTTAGGGATGGTATCCCTCCTAACAAAGAAGAATCGTCGCTTCCAGTTAGTGTCATTTTTGGTGACCTTAAAAACAGGGTGATCCTCCCCAGCTTTCCGTTTCAGCAAATATCGATAGGAACCAAACGTGGTAAGATCATAAAGCTCAGCCAGCTCTGCCATCCCTAAGTCAATCCCCTCCTGCTCGATGATCCTCTCGAAGGTATACAAAACCCTCCAGATCATCGGCATGGCTTGGATATAAGATATGCCGGTCAAGGAAAAGAAGGATTGGGTGAAGGCTGGAAAAGGATACGA
This sequence comes from Helianthus annuus, assembly GCF_002127325.2. Taxonomy (NCBI): domain Eukaryota; kingdom Viridiplantae; phylum Streptophyta; class Magnoliopsida; order Asterales; family Asteraceae; genus Helianthus; species Helianthus annuus. Next base: position 152,554,664 of record NC_035444.2, read on the forward strand.
ATATCCTATGGTAAACGGAGTTGCAGGAAAGGCCACCCAGGTGTCGGAAACAAAATCGCTTAAAGCGGTGGAAGTGAATGACTTGAAGATAGCATCCGCCGGAAAACAGTGACGGATCCTATCAACATGTGCATCGGTGAAGCAGCACCTCTCAGTAGGAGAGTCTTTAATGATCCCTTGGCTTTTCAGGGGACTGCTCTTCTTATGATCCTTGTGAGGGGAATTTCGGAGCAACATACTCATGGCAGAATAAAAACAGGGAGCAGAAAAACAGAGCAAGAGAAGGAAGAAAGAGAAGAGAAGAGAATACCTGATCGATCTTCGGTAGAGATTATAAAGGGAGTATATCTTGAATTTAAATACAGATTGATCCTAACCCTATCTCCTATTTATAATCATGATTTGCAGGGATGTCACTTCAGTGACGTAAAGGTTGCAACGGCTAGTCCGGTTATAACGACTAGTTATCCGAGTCGCTCGTTGCAGATAAGATCAAAGCAAAATATAACTCGTTAATTTACAATAAACTCCTTATATTTTGGGGGCAATTGTTAGGGCTGGATTTTTATGATATATGATCCTTACATGTGATCCTAACCAGTGATCCTTGTTTCTTTAGCAGATAGTGATCCTCAGCAGGACTTCAGGATCAGGATCATGGACCATTATAGGATCCTCATGCTAACAGTCACCTTCATTGAATTAAATGATATTTTGCAGGAACATCTAGCAGGATCCGCTCTTAGCATCACGATCAAAGGACGCGTCTTTACAATTATAGCATGTGCTTAATCGGAGATGGACGTTGCAAAGGATATGGAAACTTGGCATGATTTAAGGGCGACAATTTAGGCTAGATTTACTTTTATTTCTAAAGGGGTAATGAGATGATTATTAGTCTTTTTACCTAAAATAGGTCACCTACACTTGTATATATAACACTCTTCCCCATTCGGAAGAACACACAACACAATTCTCACACGCTTAGACACTCGAAACTATAGTGATCCTTGTACTCAGCTCATTATCATCCGAAGTTGTAACCATTTTTCTTATATTGAAGTTTGGTGATCGGTAGTTGCCATCACCCGAGGTTTTTTATGCCGGAGATCATACATTGATCAAGGGCTTTTTCCTCGTATAAATTATTGTGTCTTGGCATATTTCATACTGAAGTGATCCTTTACTTTTTCAATAAACCAAGCATCATACCACGTTTACATAGAGTTTGGTTGCATTATCCTTGTGTGATTTTTGACCAAAACATTACTGAAATAACATTTTATACGAAACAACAACATCCCAAACAATTAGTCTACTTTACAACCACCGATGACAACATGTAACAATTTTTCATTCGTAACATCCAAATTTTTGAAGGGCTTAAAAAATAACTAACCACGGTTTTCTCGCATTACATTGCCAGAATTATCATCGGCGCTGTTTCTTTCACCTGCTGATTATCACATGTTAGTGAATTTTCAACCTCATGCCCAATTATCACATGTTAATCAAAGCCAACAATATTTAACTAACCAGGTTTCTTTTATTTCCACACCCAGAACTATCCCCGACAATGCTTTTCTTCCCTACAGTTTCAAACATGTTACTCAGATTTATCTGGATACACAATTAGCCACTATTGCAACAAAAGGAACTTACCACTGTGCTTTTTGTTATGTCCCCGTTTTCTTTCCACACAACCTTCATTTAGCACCGATAGATTCGTAACGAAAACGATTAGCCCAACAAGACATTATACAAATTATAAACAATATTACTGCTTAACCGTTACCTGTTTTCCGTCTTTTCCCATGGCTTGCTGACACACTATCGGTATCATCATACACTGCAAGGCATCCAACAAAATTCTGTTATGCACAATTTCTTATCTAACACACTATCCATATACAGATCACCTTGAACTATGTTAAGTGTTCAGAAACATAAAAATTCTAACCTAACTCCCGTTGGGTCGGACCAAAGTCAGATTGTTGTTTGGAAGGTCCTGGCTTGGGTTCGTCGGATATAATCACAACGCTAGGGCTCTCGGACCTTTTTTGCCCTAACCTGTGTTTCGAAGTCCTACATATATAAAAGAAAACTAACTCAGGTGCCATTTTCCGATAAATCGGTTGAAGAAAACCACCTTTTACATGACCGATTACAACAAACTAACCTTTTAATTGAAGTCTGAATCTTCCTTAATCGTTTCAGCTTCACCGACGACGACAAGATTATGAACGACTTCCTCATTCTCCAAGCTGGACACTATCGGCTTCTGTGTCAGGGTTTGGGAAGTAGCTTTTCAATGATTCTTTTTGGACGAGAGAGAAACATGAACAGGAGGGGAGAAATGAGTATAATGGTAAAGAAGAAAAACTTTTGAATTGTGTTTACAGTTCTTTGATTAGACGGCTACTGCATGGCAGTGGTTTCTGTTTCCCAATGTGTATGTTCACTTCCGAAAATGCCCTTGGATGGTACTCAATGGCAGTCCTTTTTATTTCTTTTTAATTTTATTCATACCAAAATAATCATAGCCATTGATCAAGTTTGATGTAAGCTAATCAATGGTTCACAATGGGTTTCCATAGTTTTCTTAAAAAGATAGGGTTTCTTATATAACCAAGCCCTATATATATATATATATATATATATATATATATATATATGTAGTGTGAGGTTCATTGGGGAACACTAAAAAAGTGGGGAACAGTGGGGAACCGACTTAAACGAACTCCGATTGGACTCATTCCAGCAGCGTTGGAACCGGCTCGTCGAACCCTAACTAGGATCTCTTAACCCTAAACCCTAAATCATAACCCTAAACCCTAAATATATTAGGGTTTAGCCTTAGGGTTTAGCTTAAGGGTTTAGCTTAAGGGTTTAGGGTTTAGCTTTAGGGTTTAACTTTAGGTTTAGCCTTTAGGGTTTAGCTATTAGGGTTTATAGTTTAGATTTTACGGTTTAGCTTAGGTTTTAGCCTTATTTTTTAGCTTTAGGGTTTAGAGTTTTGGAGTTAGGATTTAGGGTTTAGGGTTAAGAGATCTTAGTTAGGGTTCGACGAGCCGGTTCCAACGCCGCTGGAATGAGTCCAATTGGAGTTCGTTTGAGTCGGTTACTCCGCTGTTCCCCACTTTTTTAGTGTTCCCCAATGAATCTTCCCACACACACACACACACACACATATATATATATATATATATATATATATATATATATATATATATATATATATATATATATATATATATATATATATATATATATATATATATGGGTGGGGTTCTAGAGTGAACACTATTATATTTGTGAACTGAATGAACAAATCCTGGCCATTGATTATAGAGATCTAGAGTTTTTTTATGAATGGCAAGATTGCAATTATATTTTATAATTTCTCTTTATATTAAAAGATAGGAGGGTAAATATGTAAAATGCATTCCTTCATTTTTGGAAACCTGACAGCCATAATTCCTATTTTGGATTTATAATCCCATTAAACTCGCCATTTTTGTTTCTTTGACTTTCAACTAAACCAATTGTCTACTCTCTTCTATTTGAAGGTTTCATTTTTTAATCAAAAAATATGTTATTTTTGTTCTCAGGTAGTGTATAATTTATCTAGATTAAAGATACATATATAAATGTAGTTATATACATTGAATGTACATATGTGTACAAATATGTTATTTTTTGTACATATGTGTATATATGTGTTACGTAAAAAATAGTTCCCTATATACACATGTGTATATATATAACACAACTTTCAAACAAAATATACATCTGTGTATAATAGTAATGCTTATTCTCAACGAGTATCTTCTTCGTATACCATTTGATATATCAGTGTTGTACATATATGTACAACATGAATTAAGCGAAAACAGTTATGTACACACATGTACATATATTACACAACTTTCAAAACAAATATACATCTGTGTATAATAATAACGCTTATTATCAACGTTCATCTTCTTCATGTACCATTTGATATATTAGTGTGGTACATATATGTACAATATAAAATTAAACGAAAATGTTGAACAAAACGTATGTAATTTTAGAGGCACAATGGAAATTAATATTACTAATAGCCATGGAAATGGATTAAATACCACATAATTCGCCTCATTCTAAAAACAAAACCACAAACAAACAAATTACACATATGAAAAACCGAATATTTATGCTTTGAAAATAGTAATTGAATTTGTGAATATAATGATTTTAAAACTTAAAAACATTGAAATTCTTGTTTTCCGTTATTATACCAGGTTCATGATGTATCAATTGTTTCTCATTAAATAATTGATTAAAGTGGAACTAATTTGTTTAATGATAATATATGGAGAGTCCAGTTATAGACATATATGATAATTGATCAACTAAAGATTATAAAAAGAATATCACATACTTGATTATAGCAAAAGTAGTTAATATAATTTTGGTAACTGATATTCTCTAATTTACTATTTTAGCAAAGTGACATCCATACCCTTTTGATCAAGATGGAAAATGAATGGTTGAGATTAGTTCACAAGATTCACAACCAAGGATGTTGATATATATATATGTATGTAATTTACAATTTATATTGATAATGATTTTTTTGAATTGAACCTTACCAAAAACAAATTTTATGAACTGTTTATTTTTAGATTTATATTGATAATGATAATTTTTGAATTACAATACCAAAAATAACCCCTACTTTTCATATAATCTAATTTTAGGCCTTTTTACAAAAAAAATGTATATTTAAATTCAAATCACAATTATTTAAAAACGATTGTACATCAAGCCAGGGGCATATGTTCCATGTAAATATGTAGTAGGAAGTCACAAAAATATATCCAGTAAGTACGTAATTACGTAATATTACGTAAGTATGTAGCTTATGTAATTAAGTAATGGTACATAGTCAAGTAGTGTTACGTCATTGCATATTGGTACATAATCACGCGAGATTACAAAATCATGTAACGGTATACTTGTTTCAGAGTAAAATGCATATTACATAACTATGTACTAATATATAATTCCGTAATCTAATACAATAATCACGTTATACAAAAATACCTAATCACGTAGCTTGTAAATTAAAAAAAAAAAAAACTAGTCAATTTAAAGAGAATAAAATGCTCGTTTTTAAGGTGTATTGTTTTTTAAAATATTAACATATGAAAAAGTATGGGTGTTTAAAAATCGCGAGGAAGTGAGTTTAAAAGACAACAATATGGCTCTTTCTATTTTTCCCTTTTCGCACTTGTTTTTGAATGTGATTCAATTATTTTGGGACCACTTAAATCTCAACCGCCGAATTTTAGAGCAACAACTCATATTGTCTCCTATACTTTCTATGATGACAATACTTTATACAATAGCCTCTCATATATATATACATAGTGTTGTGTGTATACGTACCTCATCGGGTTAACTACCCTCAAATTTTGATGCTGAAAATTAGGGCCACGTTAGCCAAAGCGGTGTTCCCGATCAGGGCCGATCTCACCGCTGTGCTCCTGGAATCAATAGCATGCACCCTAACCATAAGGAATAATGGAACTTCATTGTTCTCACTAAAGACATATAAGAAGTTTATTAAAGGGTAAAATTACTAAACTAATTACTAAAAATGTCAAATGTTTACAAATTGTCTTAAGTGTACTTTTGTTAATGCATACAAACTTCAAAATTGTTTTTATCTAAATTGTACTTTTGTTAGTGCAAACAAACTTCAAAATTGTTATACAATAAAATGACATGAATTATGTAAACAAAATTGACACTTTACCATTTGTCCAAGGCTAGAAACACAATAAACTGTATCAAAACCTAAGATCATATACAAGTATACAACTAAACTCTAAGGAGCTTTTATGATTAAACATGCACATAAATTTGGCAGGTAAAACTACAATACCACAACACATATATGAACTTGTTCAATTTCGATAGATTAGTTAAAATCACATAACATCATCAATGCCATTTTCCAAACAACTATTTGAGAACTTTGGAAAGCTAGAAACGAGTTGGAATTCAATAATTGGGTAATCCCGACTCATCAAACGACGGACCTTGTTAAGTAGCACTCTTTTATGTGGATTTAATGTAGATCTGAATTTGGTGGTCTCAGTTGGGACCGTTGATATAATTTTAATTTGCGTGACATCATTATGTAATTGCTTCTTGGGTTTTTTAGCTTCTGCTGATCCTTTCTATATTTTTATAGAATTTCACCATTCAAAAAATTTAAGTCAAAACAAGCTTCAAATTAAAATAACATCATCAATCCATGATATTATCAACAATGCACCATCCGTATTTAAATATTTAATCATGTAATGATAAGTATATAAATACATAAATATATTTGAATGGGTATTTAAACAAAAATGAACAAATATAAAAATAATAAATAAGAACAAACAAAAAAAAATTGTAAACTAACGGAGATAATGAACGTTCACACACGTAAATAAACAAGCATGACATGTGTTTATGTTAGTTCGTTTTAAATGAAAAGATAAAAAAAAATATGGTTGTATGTGCTCGTTTATTAAATACCGTAACCCAAACGATTGTCACGTCAAAAGGTTCACTTGGTTTCGTTCATATGCCTAAGATGATTAGTTATACAAAAAATAAATAAATTGAAAATATTGTAGAATTTTGGATGGCTCGACTTGGGGCCTTCCCCAATTATTTGTATGGTAATGATTACGTTGAGCTTGGGCTTATTGCAGGTCGTGAATTCAGCCCATGTAGCATCTGGTGATACTTGTTTATAGAATATCATAAATATAAGTTATAGTGCATTCATATGTTTAACATTATCATCTAAGACTATGGGTATGGGGTTTGGGTATGGGGTATGGGGTTTGGATTAGGGTGTGGGTTGGTGGAAAACGCCCAAGCCACGATTTCGGGTGGGCTTAGGTTGGGGCGTGGCCCTTGGGGCTTGGGTTTGAAGCCGGGCGTGGGGCGGGTTTGAGATTCGATGTGGTGGCCGCCTATTCGCTGTCCACTGCCATGTCATAGTCGGTGTTTGTATTTTTTTTTAATAAACTGCCAAGCCCCGCCCCCAACCCAAGCCCCGGCATACCCCACGGACACGTCACTCACCGGTTGGGAGGCTCCAACTCCACGTGTCAACTCGTGCCCCCAACCCAAGCCCCACCATACCCCACGGTCTAAGGTCCCCTGTAGTGGGACACTATTTGGGTGGTTTTTTTGGCCCATAGCGCCCAATGGCGCCTAGAATACCACGACGAGGGGCTTTATAGGGAAAAAGGGGGGCAGCGCTATCTCCATAGCGGCGTGATAGAGGGGATTTTCAAAACTTTGACCAATCAAAAAATAGTTAGTGGTTTTTTAATTAATTAATAAAAATGAAAATTAATAATTAGGTAATGATGGGTAAGGGCTTTATGACTATAGGTTCTAGTGATATAACGCCCCATAAAGCCCCTGTGTGACATGGCACGACACGTGTCGCATAACGCTCATAAAGGGGCTTTATGTGTCACACCCCCAAAATACCACCTAGGGAATGTCCCTGCTAGGCGTGTGACGTACCAACAACGAGCCACTAATTACATTGGACCCATACAAGTTTCCAAATGAAATCATCACTTATTAAATAAAAGTTTCAACAATAAGTTTAATTAAAACCCAACATGTTCAGCGGAAGCAAATAGTAACCCAAAGTTAAACCGTTTCAAAACCAATGTAAGCTAACCATAATTCAATCACATGAATCCATCCAATACGACCCATGACCACTCCAGCTACTTCAGACAGCAAGTTCCAAATCCAAGACACCTAACGACCTGCAAGCATGCAACAAGTGTATCAGACAACGCTGGTGAGTTCATAGTTTTACGAAAACGTTGGTTACCAAGTGTTTAGTTAATCCATTGAATTTAAATCCGAAAGTAATGTTGATAATACCCCGAATACAAGACGGCTTCTGATTATTTTGCCCTTTCTCCAATGCTCCTATCAAAGCATTGGTCATGACTAGGTCATTAGTTCAACACCCGTCCTCCCAGGTACGGGGTGAGGTTGCCAAACCTAAGTAGCGCTACTAACTAATACCATGTTACCTCTCAGGTAACCAAACAACACGGAGGGACTTTAAAGGTGATAGGAAGAGTATATTATCCAACATTCCCGTTTTTACCCAAAAGACTTATCCCTTCCCGGGACACCCACTGACTGTCCCAACCACCGGGACGCATGCTCAAGAGATGAACTCACCTTGGTTTGCTCTGTAGGATTAGTTATGTGTTCACGATTGATCAATCAAATCCTAATATCAGTTCCAGTGATAGTCAGTTTTATAGCACTTAATCATACGTTCCTTATACACATTTTACATGAAACTCACACATAATGTCATACAAATCTTCACAGGAAATCATGCATCACACTAGTTACAACATTCATTGAACAATCAATTTAACCTTCACTTATCTGCTTTCATCACATATACAAGTATCATATCAACACTAATCAGAACCATTCATACATCCGACAAATTGTAACACAGGCATTCACTACCTAGTATACTGAATCATTCAACCCTCATACATTAACATATTATAGCATTCCACACGGGCCATTTCTTAACAGCCCACTACACCACTCCTCATGCTGTGCGGCCTAGCTGATTTCAGGCCCAACCAAAAGATGTACACAACCGTGCGGCCCAGTTTCAGTTTACTGGTCCATATGTAGTACGTGGCTCCAATTTATTATGTGACTAAACGTTAATTATGCGGCCCAAAGATGTGGTTTAGTCCAACACCTATGCAACCGCCACAAGTGTATGAAGTGCAATTCTAACGTATCAGGCCCAATCCCAATTATGTATTCCTAATTTAACCCTTGTAGCCCAATTACAACCATAATTATCAATACCTACTTTTTATGAATACATTATCATCACGGCAGCCAAGAAAGGTCAACAGCCATCTTATCAACATACATTATCACATCATTTAAGTCTCATAACATTAATAACAGATTCATTAATCTGACAACACACATGGCCGCCCATTTACTTGTTCAAGGTTATCCCCTTTGACTAATCAAACCATACCAATTTACACATCACTACTTCATGTTAACTCAGATTACTACGATTTAATTGTTGCAAGGAAATCCTAAGTCATTCCTACATCTTGATCGTTCTTAGTGTCAAGGAACTAACAAAACATAAATCATATTCATCTAATCGCGATATTACCAATCACATATTGCACATGCATGACACAGACTTCAAGTACTTTCACCTACATCAATGTTCGTCGCGAAAGATCAAGGTTCATTGAGATTTTCAATAACCATGCTATACACAAAATCACATAACATCGACTAATTTAATCACCCACTATCACTGGTTCATTATATAATTGCATTGGGATTTGTCATACTAACAACAACATTCAAATTATCATTAAAATTCATTAAACATGATCCTACCCATTCATGCGTTTAAACTATGATCACTATCTTAATATTCACAACCACATCATGAAATCAAGCAATCAATCAGACCTGAATCATGGACGTAATACTAACCGTGTTTAGAGTAGACCTGAGGTATCAAGATTTGAGGACTCCGAGTGACTGGACGAAACCCCAAAGGTTAAGAGAGGAGATGCTGTCTATCGCGTATGAGGGTAAAAGGGAATTGAGAGTTTGTTATCGTATACAAAATATGAGGATCCAACCTATCTAAGGATATGTACGCATAAGGGAGTGTACCGGGCCCCCTTAATGGGCTTGTTGTGGCTGCGTAATGGAGTGTAACTAATTAGAGGAGTCTTTGGGCCAATTGCTTGGTGTGCGGCCCAATTACTCATCGTGAACGGTATCCTACGATCGAACGTCAACATAAGTTCACGTGAAGAAAACGGGTTCAATGAGCATACAAATAAGGATTGACACACCTTGTACATAAGCTTGACGTATAACTCACTTAACGAACCATCTTTTAGAATCATTAAATATCTAACGTAACACGTGCTCAGTAAGTATATGGTGAGACCTAAAGGTAATCGTGCAAGCTAGAAGTCGGGAAATCACAAAATACTAACCTTGAAAGCTTGATAGTTTGGGTTGTCACATTATGACTACGGATGGCCTAAGAGGTTTTACTCAATAGCTATTCGTGTATCAGTTTTATGTCGGTGATAACAAGGTCACTTAGTTTTGCCACTTATGATTATTTTTGTGTAGTTATTTTATGTTTGAATGTTTAAATTTTCAAGTTGTTTTATATTTAAGTTTATTAATATTTAAACATTGAATTTGGTTATTTGAATGAGAGTAAGTTACTATTTTGAGTTCTTGTGTTTTAGTGGTTTTAACCATTTAAGTTCAAAATCAAAATGTTTAACGTCCCGAGTCCCTAGACGATTTTTTATAACCTTTTGAGTCCTTTTAGGTCTATTTTTAACCTTTTGAGTCTAATTTTTTAAACAAAAATGGGCTCAAAACGTTATAAAATGAACAAAATTGGATTCACAAAGTTATAAAATGAGCGGTCGGGGACTTAGGGTGTTAAACTTTTTTATTTTGGACTCAAGTGGTTAAAACCACTAAAACACAGGGACTCAAAAAGTAATTTACTCTTTGAATGATTATGTTTGAAGTTCTCTTATTTTTTTTAATATATATATAGAAATGAGTTCAGGAGAAAACGCCCTAAAGTGTGAGAACGGTGAGAATGCATCCTGATGGAACACGTGGCGCGGGATATAATCAGGGTGGAGGGGCTTTTTTGTCTTTTTAATCTTCTTTTTTCCCAATTTTGTGTGTCACAATGCTGCTTCATTTTTGGCGTCTAAGATGATTTTGGCGTCAATTAGATTCAACAACTATCTGGCGTTTTATTGTTTTTCGGATCTGTCTCGTTGAATTAATTGTTTTTGTGTCACATAGATAATTTTTTTGGCGTTATGACGTTCCTAGTTGAATTAATCCCATATATGTTACAAAGCTATATCTTTTGGCGTTCGTGGTGTTATCCTTCATTACCATTCATTAGTATTTCATAAGATTACAATAAGACGAAATCAAAACAAACTAATGGTCCTCTGTGTGTGGGATTACATCAGAGATGTACCCATCGCTTTGTTCCTCACTTTCTTCAGATTCATCATCATCATATTTTGCATTGGCGTATAACACCACCATCTCATCTCTTCTTTGCTGCAGCCTATACTTAAACATCATTACAAACCAGGATCTTGCATCGTTAGAAGGTGCTAAATCACAGAGTTATTCAAGAAGATGTAGCCTCTCTGTCTTCAACATTTCCTCCATCGGCAACGAATATTCCACCCCGTGTCGATAAGTCACTTCAACCGTTCCTGCTTCTTCATGCACCACCTAACTGCTAACTGTTGGTAGAGGAGTATCATCAATAACATCATCATCATTATCATCTTCTGCTGGATTTTTTCTCTCCAATCTTCTTATTACCTTTCGAGTTCTTTCATAATCGTTGGCCATTGGAACCCCTAGGGCCAGAATATCCCTCTGAACCCCTTCATCCATACTAAGTATGGCCTTGATTGTCTTTACCTTCACCCTTCTCCTATCAGAGAACTTTAGGATGAAACGTCTCTCCGACCTCTCAAACCTCCATGCAATAACCTTAGCCATTTTTTAAGTTGTATGGCGTTTTGGACAATGTTGGTGTTTTAGACAATTTGTGGTGTGTTAAGTGGTGTTTACATATTCTACTTTTATAATGACTTTTTTTCCCCGCCATGTAGGATGCAGTCCTATAAAGTGATAGGTAATTATGGCGTTTTGAAAAGATAAATAAATTTAATTTCCCATGGAGTGGCTTTTAATATAATAAATGTTAGTAATAATGTTTTCGTCGCTTCAGTTTACTGTTTGTAGTTACTGTTTTGTTTCAGCTTCTTCTGTTTATGGTTGTAACACGTCCCATCTTTATGGCTGTAATTATGGCGTTTTGTATTTCAATGGCGTTTAGATAAAGATGACACTTTTTTCTACTCTCTTGCACATTGTTTTATACTTTTTTTTAGTTCTATTATAATAATACTTGATAATAATACTTGTCCAAAGTAATTTTACTATAGTTTGGTAGTTTGGGCGTTTTATGGCATGATGGCGTTTCACAAGCATTTGTCCGTTTAGCATTTTATTTTATTTTTTAGAGAATTAATGTATTTTGTTCTTAGCTGAAAATTACATAACAAATAACAGAAAAAGAAAAAGAAAATAAAAAAAAAATAGAAGCAATTTATCTTCCAAATCTTCACTATCATCAGTCTCTTTCTTCTTTTGAAAGTACAAGAACTGTCACAAATAAATGACGTTTTGGTTTTGGTGTTGTTTTTTGTTGTTCGTGTGTTGAAGTGGGTTTCTGGATGTTGGAGACATAGATAGACGCCGTGTGGGTGGATGCTATTTGTCCGTCATCTTCATTATCATTATCGAGTCCAAAATAACATTTACACTGGGATCGGTCTCTTCTCCTCATCCAAACCTTCTTCAAGAACAAAGAAGACAAAATGACAAATAGGTGTCATCAGTCTCTTTTTCTTGAAATTTGTCCATCTCATGCAGCAAAATCTTACTCCCCTCACCTAACAAACCATTCAGCGAAACTTCATGCAGAACATTACTGAGTATCCAAGAAACGATGTTTGCCATCGTTGATTTTTCTAACTTTTTGGCGTTTTACAGTGAGTGGTATTTAGGAACCATTGTGTTTGTTTTTTTGGTGTGATCAACGGAATGTGCCAAGACGTTTCTCTTTATAGGATGTTTTTGGCGCATAGTTTAGGCGGGATATTATTATAACAATAAATGCAATTAACAAAGTATCCGGTTTTGCTCAGCTTTATCTGTTAAGTCTGTAACACGTCCCATCTTTCAAGCTTGACGTTTATATTTTATGGCGTTTTGTATTTTATGGCGTTTTTGTAGGCCAAGATCTTAACTAAAACACATAAAAAACTACGCAGTAATAAAATTGGTGTTTTGTATATACTTGGCGTTTTATATTTTAATGGTGTTTTATGTACGAAATGATGTTTACCCTTTTTACCCTTAGTGAAGCACGTTCTAGTAATAAAATTGATGTTATTTACGATAACGCCACCCCGCCAATCTAGTCCATAGATTGTTTTGATCTGACGATCCACAACCGTTCTCACACTTTTACGATAACACACTTTTCACCCTATATATATATAGTGGGAATGCCCGCGCGTTGCGTCGGCTATCCCGACTGATGTCACTTTTTAAATATGACTCTTATATGGTTCTTCAAAGTTCAGACAAATGAAATGCAATGTGAATAGATAATCCATCAACAACTTAAAAACTTGAATTAAGGAAACAAACAGTTTCCTTGATAGAATTCAGCCACTTAATCTCTGTAGCCAAAATATAATAAGTACCACTAAGTTTTGTATTACACTATACTAAACATGGAAAGCCCATATTTAATTCAAAATAGTATCCCCCAGTCCATAGCCCAACAATATCTCTTATTATTTACATCAGTAAAGAAGCCTTTGAAGGCCTTCAAGTTGGACTTCAGAAATGCTTCACTGCCCAAAAGGTATATTTACATCAGTAAAGAAGGTGTTCGAGTTGGACTTCAGGAGGTGCTTCATTGCCCAAAAGGTATATCGACATCAGTGAAAAAGGCCAGCAAGTTGATTTTTTGGATTTCAGTGAAAAAAGGCCAGCAAGTTGATTTTTTGGATTTCAGTGAAAAAAGGCCAGCAAGTTGAATTTTTGGATTTCAGTTGAATCTTTTACCTGGGAACTGGAGCTGTCTTTTGGCAGCGGATGTTATTGCTGGTGTGCTCGGAGAGATGGTCGATGTTGTTGGGGTTGGTGTTCACTAAAGCTGTTGTTGAGACTGCAAAAATGAGTTGATGGTCTAATCAGAAGCTGCAAGTATAAACTAAGTGAAATGTAAGTGAGGCGATTTTTTTTCCTTTGTCAGCAGCAATCGGTGTATATGTCTCATGTGGGACAGTAGTGGGATCGAATACACGGTTTACAATAAACCTTAGTGAGCCTGAGTTGAAGCTGGAAAACTTATGGGATGTGCCTTATTGCTTGAAGTGAGTCAGGTATAATATCCGGATCAGTGTACCTTCATGCACAACTATCTGGCTGCATTCTTTTGGTAAGGGAAACAACCGCATCATCACACAGTTTTTCCGTGGCTTCGTCAGTCTTGTCCTTTATCTTTGGTCACATAGTGGGAATGCCCGCACGTTGGAGCGAGTGTCCCGAATGATTTCCTATTCAATTTTTCAATTATATAGGTATAACTGAAAATGAGCCACTGTGAATACAAATCAAATCAAAGCATATATCTTTCCAATCGAAAGATATCCAATACAAATCAAAGCATATGTCTTGAAAATAACCAATGAAGTGCAACTATAACGTCAAAGCTTATAAGCATGTTCCACCTATCTTGGAATGCATCCTCATGCATTATATTTTTTGAGAGTTAACCACCTACTAAAAAAGCAGTTACAAAATTAGATTTTCAATCAAGTGATCATCCATTCAAAACAAAAAAAAATGTGACGAAAATTCACACTATAGATTTTACTCATCATATTTATCTCTATAATGTAAAATATAAACCATTAAAACTGTTTGTAATTATACGCTACATGATCCTCATTTTGTTTTTCTTGAGTAAAAATCCTTTTGGACACACATATGTTAGTTAAAATTATTGAGGCTTAGAGTATAAAGTTTCAGACCACCAAATAACCCAACTTATCATAAGAACTGGGTCACCTTATTTAGGCCACCGTTAAGAGGTAGTTAAATAGGGCTATATATATAAGCTTAGAGGAGAAAATAGTTAGATAGAATTCTACCATTCATTTTCATTGTAATTACTTTGTATTTGTTTGACTTAATTCATTAAGCAATTGTTATCGCTGGTGAGCAATTTATAATCATATCAACTTTCTACTCTTCATCTGTGAGTTTTTGGTGTTTAGAGTGAATCATTTTAGATTCACTCTCAAAAATAATAATAATAATAATAATATAAAATAGAAAATTCGAGATCGAATAGGCTATAGTAAAATGAAGGAAAAATAATAATATTAGATAGACTTAACCACAAAGGCATTTCAACTTAAAATCCTTACCACTTAGCTGTGAATCCCTCTTCTTTTTTTTTTTTCATATGCAGTAAAGAAGAAGAAGAAGAAGAACTGGTTTTGGTTGATCATTATAGCTACTAATTGACATACCTGGAGACAGTATTGTCAACCTTCTTGGGTCCGAGTCGACCTTTTGGTGCAGAAGATAACTATAAAAAAAACGAACGAACGTTATTAGAAAGTTGTACGGTCATTCTTTCGAGCAGGATGGGTAAATGAGTTATAAAAAGTTGTCCATTTTCTTGAAAAAACCACAAGTCATGTGTAGAAAAGTTGTATAAACAGTAAGTAAAAAATGTAATTCTTTTAATAAGGCATTTAAGGAGGTTGTATGCTAAATATGCAGTTTATTTTACAAAACTTAACCAAAATTACCACAAATCTCTATTTCCAAGAGTACATAACAAGTCATATACAAAACTCACCTGTGAACCGATGCCTACACCAATCTCATCAAGCACCTACACAACAAATGGGCCAAAAATGTTATATTTTTTATTCAGGGATGCTAGAAAGCTGACAACATAGTTGCATAATTTCTACCTGGTTTGTAAGCTCCTCTGTTTCCTCTACAGCCTCATCTTTATTTGATTCAGATGCAAGTGATACGGCAATGGATGATGGTTTTGAGAAGAAAAATAAAGAGATCTTTGGAATTCTTAATTGAATATGTGAGATAATCAAAGGACGGGAGTTTCATTCAGGGTGTCGATTAGGTTTGTTAAGGGCAGAGAAGGAAAAGGATCGTGAGTGTATGAGTGTGGAGTTAGGTGCAATTTACTATTATACCCTCCTAGGGTCTTAAAAACTTGAACTCTTTACAATTTTACTCTCTTAAAACAAGCTTTTATTAATTGTAAATGTTGCTTGATGTATTGCAAAATACATCATTTATTCGTGTAAAGTTTGTATAGTTTTCGTTATATTTAGTTTTGATTTTCGTTAGAATATGTATACTATTGATCAAATCGTGTTTCGCAGGTCTTGATGCTCAAATATGCGAGAAACCGAGTAAAACGAGTAAAAATATTGAAGTGTCAAGTCTTGAAGCATGTTGGGAAGGTCGAGGAGTTGAAATAGAGTTTAAAAGCTGAAAAATCACTTTCTGGCACCCCATCACCCACTAAGCACGTTTCTGGCACCTGGCGAGAGTCTGAAGTTAATATATGAGCTGAAAAACAAGGTGGCACCCCACCACCCAGTCCCTGATCTTGTGGCACCCAGCCAGAAGCCTGTAGTTGGCGAATTTTGTTATGGAAAGTCATATATAACATCAAAAACTTGGAAAAGAAACCCTAATTCGACTGGAGGGACTTCTTGGGCGATTATTGAGCAATCTTGGAGCGTTTTTGGAGATTGTGAAGCCTAGGAATCATCGGCACGAGTTCGGGGAAGAAGGCTTGAAGATCTAATCGGGTTTTCTAGTTCTTTATTCTTGGCTTTTCTTACGAAACTTGTTACAATGAATTCTTTGTTGAACTTCTTTGAATTATTTTCGTTTATGAACATGCTCGGCTAGATTTATAAACCGCCTAGACTTGATGAATGGATTGAAATAAAGTTTTTACCGGTTTATGTTATTTGCATGATTGTTATGGATTAGTTGTGTTTTGTAAGAAGTTTGATTTAATGATTTGATGTATATGCGTACTTTGAATTGGTTTATTGTTATTGTTTGCTTCATATGATTCTTAGTGACGGTCTATATCACAACATAGAGTCATATTAGGGTTTAGGATTTCGGTGAGTGTCTATATCACATAAGAAAACCTTAGCTCTTTAGGGAGAATCGGCCGATAACCCCTAGAAGTAATGAGTAATAATTTACTAAGTCTTAGTGTTCTGCTAGTCCTAATACCTGGAAAGTGAGGGGCTATTGGTAGGTCTTACCCGGCGAATTGCTTTAGATAGTCCTTGGAAAAGGTCATGTCTTGGTTTACCTGTAGGTCTTATTAGTCTATCAAATCAAATTAATTACTTCAAACTACCCTAGATCTAGGATTGGAAAAGAATAGGTCAACATTAGGGTACTTACACAATAATTAGACAACTGGAAAGGCGTCTAATAACCGGTAAGATTAACGGCCTAGGTAGTTCCACAGATTTCTCCTTGAGAAGGGTCGAGGGGCCTCGATGGTTCTTAATAGGTTTAGTACTTTAAGATCCCGGTTCCATAACTCGTGCATTTAACCTAATCGGTAATCTCTTAAAATCAATCCAGGATTCTTGTCTAGGTGGTCTCGTTCTCATATAAGAAAGGTCCTCAGTCTTTATTCGTCTTTAGTCTAGCTTTAGTTTAATTTAGTAGTTTAATATAGATTTCCTTAGTTTCCGTAACCCCCCCCCCAAACAAATAAACAAGTTAAGTCGTGTCTGTCAGCGTCTGTTAGAGTCTAGTTTGCGTGATACATAGAGTCCTGTGGTTCGATATCCGGACTTCCTAGGTTATACTACATTGATCGGTACACTTGCCGATTGTGTGGTTTTAGGTCGAGTCTAGAATTAAAGCTTTTTAGTGTCTAGCTTAGAGAGTCTAATTTAGTTAATTTTTATAGTCTGTTTAGCACACATCATTGCTTTAAGAGTTGGACGCGATGTAAAATTACATGTGTGTACGTCACTTCTCCTTTTTATAGTATTATAGATAGGGTGGGGTTCGGCTATAAAGTCCATTTTTCCTACAAAGTGTACAAAGTCACAAAAAACCACAATTTCAGCTATAAAACAAATTCAAAACCTACAAATAACCAACCAGTGGCAAAGCTTGAAAATTTCCACCGGGGGGTCGGAAGTCACCGTACCTAAAAATCTATATAAGTAAAAATTTTCTTTATAAAACAGGGGGCGCGAAAACGTATATACCTAAAATATTCTATACGAAACGTACATACATAACACTACTAAGCGAAAAGTTTGGGGGTCCCCCCCGACCCCTTGAAAGTTGCGCCTCTGCAAATAACATAGTGAAGATCACTATAATAGGATTTATTGTCTACATCTTACACTCCTCGGACCCTACCTTAGCTTTGCTATTGGTGGGATTTACTGAGTTTGATGAAGATGATATGTTTATTAATATTAATTTAATAATGTATTATATTTATATAAGGGTATTTTGGTTATTTCATAACAATTTACTGAGAAAATCTAAAAAAGTTAATAAAATGGACTCACATAGTTGCATATTGAAAATCAGGTACTCAAATAATTAAAAATTGATTTTAGACACCAGAACTCAGAACTCACGGACTCAAAAAGGAATTTACTCCAATATTTATTACATCATATTTTTCTCTGGCTTCTGCTTATATTAACGCCCAACGAACCAGACTTGTGTTTTTGTCGTAACATTTCCGCCTCTAATTCTTGGTATTCCAATTTAAATCATAAAGTTTTAATACATCTATAAATCAATTTCATAACTCATGATACCTACACTTAGATCAATATAAATTGGTGGTAATAGGTGGTATTTTATCGATGGCGCGCGGTGTTCCAAGCGTATCAGAGCTCTTTAAAATCACGAGATTAACTATTGTTTCTGTGGTTGGTTCATAAGGTTAATCATGTGAATGGTGTGTAATGCTATCAACTTATCAAAAGATAGAGCACATGGCACTTCATAGTCCTTGGTTTTCATGGCGCCTGAGTAAAAAAAGGTGAGGTGTACATTTAGTTTGTTGCTCTTTTGCAAATTTTGGAGTCTTCTTGACTCTTTCTAATAAATTTAAAGTTTCATCTCATCACTTTATGGTCAAACATTGTCTCAAATTGCCTAACACCACATTCCAACCAGCATATACCATGGCTTGTGCATATTTAACATTTTCTGTTGTTAATGGTGTTCATGTATTATTTCCTTTTGCTAGGTTGACAACGTCTAGATATTGTTTTATCCTTTTAACTTAACGACTAAAGCAATATAATGCAACATTAGTAGTGTACTTGTGCTTATTTGTAACATTGTTTTTCCCATAAAGAAAGGCATTAATAGGTGATCATGTAACAACCCGCACCTTCGTGCGTTGTTACTACTCGATACACTCGTTACGCCTAGCACCGGAGATTCGGATCATAATGTAATCATACCAATTTTATCGCTAAATCGAAGTATAATCGAATAATTACGCATATTCTATCGCTATTACAAACCTATTTTGCATAACACTCACGATGATGTCGAATATGGGCCTAAACTACCCTTCTCGATGAGCGTGAGGTGTCAAAACGTGATTAATCAACGCTAACGAGGGTTATCGGGTGAGTACTATGACTCTAACCGTCATGACGATGATGGCAATATGAGTAAGTGGTGCCCCGATAATCATTGTGGCACATCACATCGAAGAACGCACTCGAAGGCACGCGTAACTCGATCACCGCACTGAGAATTGGATACATAAATACGTATATACGGCCCTTTTGTGATTAATTATAATAAATAAATTAATAATTATATAAATATATAAAAATATGGCTTAAACCGTCGAAATCGCACCAAAAACGGGATCAAAAGGCTTCCGAACGGATCAATTCGATCAGACTAGCCCAATTGGTCAGACCGGCCCAATCAGATAGGCCAGTCCGATCGGATGGGCCAGTCCGATCGGATGGACCAGCCGATCGGATGGGCCAGCCGATCGGATGGGCCAGCCGATCGACTGGGCCAGCCGATCGACTGGGCCAGCCGATCGACTGGGCCAGCCGATCGACTGGGCCAGCCGATCCAACTGCTGTTTTGCCTTCCTTTCCCCTTCCTTGCCTATAAATACCCCTCCATTCACTCCCAAACACTTGTGTTGCTGCTCCTAACCGACCAAGACGTTCCAGCCCTCAAATCTCTCGATTTCTTCCGATTCTTGTAAGTTTTCAACCCGAATCTTGTACTTTCTTGATCCAAATGCAATCCTTCATCTTTCTACCTTTCAAATCTCAATTTTTAACCGTGAAATCAACGGATTTGGGGTGTTCTAAGGTGATGTCACCATAAAGTTCTTCAAAGGTGATGTCATCCCATGAAGAACAACTCAGATTCGGATGATTTACATACGATTCTTCATGAATCTCAACCAAATCAATGTTTTTCTAATCAAAAGGCCACGGATTTGGGATGTTCGGATAGATTTCATCACAAAGTTCTTATGAACTTCAAGTGTTGACCTCATATCATCAAGAACAACTCAGATCCAGGGCATTTCCTAAGTAAAAACAAGGTTTTTACATCAGATCTAGTGATAAAATGATCGATTTCGAGTTAAACACGGAAAAACCGACAAAAACGACCAGTTCCGACGAACGGGGTGATTCCCGGCCGATGAAACAGGTTGGAATTGACGGGATTTCAGTTGCTTAACACCTCATCGTAACGTCCTAACCCAAAACGCCGAAAAACGCTCGAAAAATCATCGAAAACAGCCGAACAGGATGGCCAATCGAGTGGCCCAATCGATCGAACAGCTAGTCGATCGAGCAGCTAGTCGATCGAGCAGCTAGTCGATCGAACAGCTAGTCGATCGAACAGCTAGTCGATCGAACAGCTAGTCGATCGAACAGCTAGTCGATCGAACAGCTAGTCGATCGAACAGCTAGTCGATCGAACAGCCATTCGATCGATCAGACTGTCCGATCGATCAGGACCAAGTCCATCCGACCGACCAGGCCCACTCGATCGAGTGGCCTGTTCGACTGGGCCAGCCCAATTTCACCATTTTGTCCGATTTCAACCCAATTTTGCCGATTTCACGCAAATCGATACCGTTTAACGCATAGTAACCTATCACTCACGTAAATTATCTGAAATCAGGATATTCTCCGGCACCGGTTCCGCAAACCTAACCGAATACGCGCTGTGAGTATACTTGACCCCTTTTATCGAATTTTGGGTGTAACATACGTTCCATAAAAACCAAACTTATCAAACGAATGATTTAATTGGACTATTTATCACTTGCGAATAACTGTATGCATAGATATACGTGATGCTAGTACATGTATGCTAGGACTTATACTCGTGACGTCCCACCAAGACTAGTATAGTACTATTTCACCCGACGGGGTCTAGTTATGCCATCAAGAGTCGAGCATCGAGGACTTAGCTGGTAGTATCAGTTTTGTGAGTATATATGTTGTGTATTACGTTTATGCATGTGGAAATTCGCAGCACTTTTAATCCATCACACTATCACATATCAAACCTGTATACTCGCCAATACTTTTGTATTGACAAAGTTTTAACGTATGTTGCAGGTTTAGCCGAAGTTTACATCAAATCAAGCTAGGAAGTCTAGAAACTCATCTAAAATCTAGGTTGTCGGATTTGAATTGTTCGAGAGGACAAGAAATCTGTGATGACTTACGTGATTGTATTGGTTGTTAGTATGGGATGACAAATGTAATAAATATTATCGCAATATAGTTGTTATGGATTCTCTTGAGCAATCTGATTCGCCTAGTGCCGCGCCCCGATGATTCCGCCATCGGTTGGGGTGTGACAGATTGGTATCAGAGCCATAACTATAGGGAATTAGGCAAAGTTTGAGACTCGACCTAGTCCGGGTCGATGTCTTAGAAAATTGACCTAGTCTATAGTCTAAGTACCCACAGGCCGACTCTTACGAACTCGTTAGGGTTTGTTTGGGCCAACTTGCTACTCTCGATCGAATTTGTTGAAAAGTTACAACTATTGTGTGAACACCGCATACTACAGCTTCACACAAAGAGCCTTTCCTAAGGCTAGAAGGTTACTTAGCCTTTCCTAAGGCTGACACAATACACATGTTTTCAAAACTACTCGCATAACAAAACCGAGTGATCTAGTCGAGACCAGGTGTGAAAACCAATAACTCTCGATAGGATCACTCACTCAGCGTATTTTTCTAGCACGAGAACTCTTTGTTGAGCTAGGAGTGACATCCACATCTCGACAAAAGGTCTCCATTTCGAAATTCCGGTGGAACTCTCGGATTTACTCGATGAGCACAACCACAAATGGGAACGAAGTTGTTAAGCCAGGGGTGAAACCCATACCTTAATCAACTGTTCCACTCCATAAAATGGTTTACAAAAGCTCTCACCAAGGTCACGACCATAACAACGACTCAGGCTACGCGAAGACTAGAGAGACGAATGTCAGGAGCTGCATCCCAGTGGAAGCATGAGTCCCCTAGGTCAACGCGTATGCCCGAACTTGTTGGGTATAGTCGGGTTACTTGGGTAGTCAACGCCTAAACACCCAAGGCATTCTATCTAAACTATTACGTATATGGTATCAATTACGTCTATGAGTTTTCAAATTTAAGCTTTACGATTTACCGATTTCTCGATTTATCGAATTTACGAACCTCGATTTACAAAGCGCACAACTTACACAGCCATCGCAATCTAAAACAAAGACCGAATGATCGCAACAAAACAAACGCCTAAGTACTCGAATTCGCTCACGCTATTTCTCTTATCGCGTCCTCGCGAATTCTGAACCAATATCTATGTGTAACCTACAGCTATACCTATACGTACTATATACAAAACGAATCAATTATGTGAGAGTTTAGGAACCTAGAATTTTCCTATGTGGCTCCTATGTGTTTAATTAAATTCTATACCGAGTTTTGATCGAATCAAATCGCATCAAAAGCTCCGAATTCATTATGATCGAATCTCATTCCAAATCCTTCTGTCTAGATGCCTTCCAACAACTCTATTTCGAGACGAAAGGCTAGGAGAAGAGCCAGACGAAGCGCCGATAAGAGGATTGCCTCGCTTGTAACCAGGGAAGTGGTCAAGCTCATTCCTCGAATTGTCGCTCAAGTGCACTCTCAAAGCCACTCTCGAGCCCCGGAAGACGTCAAGACGGAATCTGCATTCCTCTACAAACACTTCAAAGCCTGTGATCCAATGCCTTTCACGGGTGAGGGAGATGTTTCTCAATTACTCCAATGGTTCGATGCCATCGAGGTTACCTTTCGTCAGAGTGGGTGCCCCGAGGACTTCCAAACTACTTGCGCCACCGGTGTATTTCAATCGAGAGCACTCGACTGGTGGACCGCCGAACGCAACAAACGTGGGATCTCCGCAGCTTATGCCCTCTCATGGGACGAGCTGAAGGAACTCATGAAGGAAGAATATTGCCCTCCTCACGAAGCCCAGAAGATAGAGAACGAATTTTGGGAAATCAAGCAAACCGAAAGTGACAATGCGTGCTATACAGCAAGGTTCAAACAGCTTAGCATAATCTGCCCAAGTCAAGTCGACACTCCAAAGAAAGCTATCGCGAAGTATATTCGTGGCTTACCAGAGTGTGTGGGTGATTTTGTCGAAGCTGCAAAACCTACTACCATCGAAGAAGCCTACCGTCTAGCCGCAGAGCTCAACAGCAAACGAGTCGTGGACGGATCCTTCTCCAAGAAGCCTGTCACAAGAGCTCATCAAGCAATCATCATCAACTCATCCGACGATTCCTTTGGAGAATCGGTCGATGGTTCATCTGACCGCGCCTCGGAGGATTCTTCCAAGAATCGCTCCGACAATGCCTCCGTTAAATCGTCAGGCGAATCCGAAGACGACACTGCATCAACTCAAGAAGCCCAACCGAGCCGCAAACGAAGGACCGTGAGCCCAGACTCTTCAACAACTGGACTGCCGCAACCCGAACCTCTCCGATCAGTCCCAGTTCAGTCACAACGCGCTTACAATGGATCTCATCCCCTGTGTTTCACATGCACGTATCATCACCCGCTAGAAGCAAAATGTCGCTATTGCGCAAATTGCAACTGGTATGGGCATTATACGTCGCAGTGCCGTACAGGACCGTGACCCGGAAGGAAGTCATCAGCAACCGCCGTCTCCACAAGTATCCACAACAACGTTATTTTGATCCTAATGTTGTTGTAATAATCCGACTTATCGCTATCATTTCTGGAACTTATTTCATATATCATCGTGTGTGGATTCTATTTCTCTTACAATCGAGCACTATCTAGACGCTAGCACTATGTACTATATTATGTATTTTATCCCTATAACACTCTTAGAACGAGGTACGGTATACGTGCAAGGGACAACTAATCACGGGTGCACACGGGATTATCTTGGTCAGTGCACGGAGATCGTAGTGAAGTTCTAATGGTGCCATAACGTTTAAAAGCACGGTCAAGGCCGTGTCAACAAAGTGTGACACCAAAGCACGGGGCATAAGTAGTAGGGGTGACGCGGGGGTACGCTTTACCATACTACCGAAACTTCGTGAAGAAAGTGCCATGTGGAGTTGGACGTTATTAGACCTATTATACTATTATGGTTAATTTGACACTCTACCATCAATCACAAGGCGTAACAAAACTAAACCGCATCACTGCGAGGCTTCTCGTAAGTCCGCGTACACAAATTGCCACATCGATGAACTTAGGTAAGTTCACCCCGAAGAGCAATTGGAGCAACGCGAGACTGGTCGTAAAGTCTAGAACGCAACTTAATCGCAGTTTTGCCGGATCAATCTCGCAATCAAATCATTCGATAAGTGGCTCGAAATCGCAATCGCATCATGTGTTTGTCTAGAAATCTCTAACGCTAGTTGTTGTCAATTGTGTGAACTTCTATCAGCTGGTGTGGATCGTCTATTGTGGATTCGCTAGACGAGTATCGAGAATCACTCGCCGCCTTCCACTCTTAACGCGCCTCGCACCTAATCCACCAACTCGATACTCTTATCATGGTTCGCTATTACTTATCAATGCACGCATTCTACGTGTCATGTTAGCGCACAAGACCTCGCTTCACGAGACGAAACTAACAAGGTTGAAACATGGTGATGTTTTGACCATATTAGTTGACTTTGTGGAAAAAGGTCGTGTGGGCTAGCCTTAGTACTATTCGTGGTGTAATCAGTTCAATCAGTCGCCTATCACTCGCAACGCAACAATCGTCGCTTATCAATCTGTTGAAATCTATTGTCTATCGATGTTCGAATGTTACTTGGAAGTCATCGCAGGTGGTGTAATGTTAGGGTGCATGACATTGCTTCACAAGATAAAACTAATATGGAAACATGGTGTTTGTCATATTAGCAAGTCTTGTGGAAACGTGCCATGCGAACTTCGTGTGGAATCAAATCGAAATCTCATTTACCCGAATCAAAATCGTGTCATTCGTTGCCCAACCAAGCATACCATATCCGCGTTGTGCGACCGGACTACTCGCACCCGCTGCCTACGCTTGGTTTGCATCCAACTTATTTCTATTCAAAGCTCGGTCTAGCACCTCATCGCTAGGATCAAGGGAATCGAAATTCTATCTGTGTCTTATCAGCACGCATGACACTGCCTCATGAAACAGAGTTAATATGGGTAAAGCATGGTGGATACGCCGCTGGTACTTCCTATATATAAGTGTTTTAACCATATTAACGAACTTTTGTGGGAAGGTGCCACGTGGGGCCCGATGTAAGCTATTTTTCCATAGTATTAAGGAAAACCTATTTTTATAAAATTTCTACTAAAACCGTTGGACAAATGAAATTCCTTACAACATGGAGAAAACATTGAATCAGTTTGGCTCCGTGCCCAATGAAAATTTCATAAGTCCAATTCTTTTCTTAAAAACCTTTGCAATGACCGACAGGAATCTTCCCGAGAACGAGGGTTCGGCAGTCGAGTTCCGCTCGAACCCACGTTGTAGGAAAGTTTTCTTAAAACTTATTTTGCCACCTGATTCTTTTAAAATGTAAAAAAACTCAAAACCTATTATCAACTAACAAAAACCCTCCCCATAGCGCTGGGGTGGACATCGATACAGTCAACGCCGCGCCATGAGGAGATTTTCCTAAATAACTTCGAAGATTAATCGAGTATTGGTAAGTTTAAAACGCTATGGAATTGCTTTTTGTGTGTGTTGTCACTTTTAACTAATCGAATCGTATCTTCTCTCCGTTCTCACTCGTCAAATCGTAATCGATCGCTCGTTATCTAGACGCTATTAATCTCTACTCTCAATCGCATCAACTCTTACGACCCTACTATTGGATTAATTTCGGGACGAAATTTCCTAAAGGAGGGGATACTGTAACAACCCGCACCTTCGTGCGTTGTTACTACTCGATACACTCGTTACGCCTAGCACCGGAGATTCGGATCATAATGTAATCATACCAATTTTATCGCTAAATCGAAGTATAATCGAATAATTACGCATATTCTATCGCTATTACAAACCTATTTTGCATAACACTCACGATGATGTCGAATATGGGCCTAAACTACCCTTCTCGATGAGCGTGAGGTGTCAAAACGTGAGTAATCAACGCTAACGAGGGTTATCGGGTGAGTACTATGACTCTAACCGTCATGACGATGATGGCAATATGAGTAAGTGGTGCCCCGATAATCATTGTGGCACATCACATCGAAGAACGCACTCGAAGGCACGCGTAACTCGATCACCGCACTGAGAATTGGATACATAAATACGTATATACGGCCCTTTTGTGATTAATTATAATAAATAAATTAATAATTATATAAATATATAAAAATATGGCTTAAACCGTCGAAATCGCACCAAAAACGGGATCAAAAGGCTTCCGAACGGATCAATTCGATCAGACTAGCCCAATTGGTCAGACCGGCCCAATCAGATAGGCCAGTCCGATCGGATGGGCCAGTCCGATCGGATGGACCAGCCGATCGGATGGGCCAGCCGATCGACTGGGCCAGCCGATCGACTGGGCCAGCCGATCGACTGGGCCAGCCGATCGACTGGGCCAGCCGATCGACTGGGCCAGCCGATCGACTGGGCCAGCCGATCGACTGGGCCAGCCGATCGACTGGGCCAGCCGATCCAACTGCTGTTTTGCCTTCCTTTCCCCTTCCTTGCCTATAAATACCCCTCCATTCACTCCCAAACACTTGTGTTGCTGCTCCTAACCGACCAAGACGTTCCAGCCCTCAAATCTCTCGATTTCTTCCGATTCTTGTAAGTTTTCAACCCGAATCTTGTACTTTCTTGATCCAAATGCAATCCTTCATCTTTCTACCTTTCAAATCTCAATTTTTAACCGTGAAATCAACGGATTTGGGGTGTTCTAAGGTGATGTCACCATAAAGTTCTTCAAAGGTGATGTCATCCCATGAAGAACAACTCAGATTCGGATGATTTACATACGATTCTTCATGAATCTCAACCAAATCAATGTTTTTCTAATCAAAAGGCCACGGATTTGGGATGTTCGGATAGATTTCATCACAAAGTTCTTATGAACTTCAAGTGTTGACCTCATATCATCAAGAACAACTCAGATCCAGGGCATTTCCTAAGTAAAAACAAGGTTTTTACATCAGATCTAGTGATAAAATGATCGATTTCGAGTTAAACACGGAAAAACCGACAAAAACGACCAGTTCCGACGAACGGGGTGATTCCCGGCCGATGAAACAGGTTGGAATTGACGGGATTTCAGTTGCTTAACACCTCATCGTAACGTCCTAACCCAAAACGCCGAAAAACGCTCGAAAAATCATCGAAAACAGCCGAACAGGATGGCCAATCGAGTGGCCCAATCGATCGAACAGCTAGTCGATCGAGCAGCTAGTCGATCGAGCAGCTAGTCGATCGAACAGCTAGTCGATCGAACAGCTAGTCGATCGAACAGCTAGTCGATCGAACAGCTAGTCGATCGAACAGCTAGTCGATCGAACAGCCATTCGATCGATCAGACTGTCCGATCGATCAGGACCAAGTCCATCCGACCGACCAGGCCCACTCGATCGAGTGGCCTGTTCGACTGGGCCAGCCCAATTTCACCATTTTGTCCGATTTCAACCCAATTTTTCCGATTTCACGCAAATCGATACCGTTTAACGCATAGTAACCTATCACTCACGTAAATTATCTGAAATCAGGATATTCTCCGGCACCGGTTCCGCAAACCTAACCGAATACGCGCTGTGAGTATACTTGACCCCTTTTATCGAATTTTGGGTGTAACATACGTTCCATAAAAACCAAACTTATCAAACGAATGATTTAATTGGACTATTTATCACTTGCGAATAACTGTATGCATAGATATACGTGATGCTAGTACATGTATGCTAGGACTTATACTCGTGACGTCCCACCAAGACTAGTATAGTACTATTTCACCCGACGGGGTCTAGTTATGCCATCAAGAGTCGAGCATCGAGGACTTAGCTGGTAGTATCAGTTTTGTGAGTATATATGTTGTGTATTACGTTTATGCATGTGGAAATTCGCAGCACTTTTAATCCATCACACTATCACATATCAAACCTGTATACTCGCCAATACTTTTGTATTGACAAAGTTTTAACGTATGTTGCAGGTTTAGCCGAAGTTTACATCAAATCAAGCTAGGAAGTCTAGAAACTCATCTAAAATCTAGGTTGTCGGATTTGAATTGTTCGAGAGGACAAGAAATCTGTGATGACTTACGTGATTGTATTGGTTGTTAGTATGGGATGACAAATGTAATAAATATTATCGCAATATAGTTGTTATGGATTCTCTTGAGCAATCTGATTCGCCTAGTGCCGCGCCCCGATGATTCCGCCATCGGTTGGGGTGTGACAGATCACTTTACTAGGGTTGTGTACTTTGTTAATGTAGCATGTTCCCTTTTAACACTTCTTTCTTTGGTAAAACCTGCAATACATTTGAGCCATGTTGTGCTAAGTTGCATTATTTTAACTAAATACTATCGCTAAGTTAATAAGATGAAACTCTTGTAGATGTTAATAGCCTAACATAATGCAAAAATGTTTGGCCTTAAAAAAACACATGTTATCGTAAAGTGATGTTACCACCTACCTATAAAGTCATTTATTGTGGAAGATGTAATTACAACGAAAACTTGTGATAATAATATATTATGTAATGCTTGATAGTTCCCATCACTTAACATTGTATCGTGATCATTATGTTTTGTAGTTCTCATACTTCAAACAATGTATTATATGTAGGATAATAAGATTTTAAGCGTTTGCGGGTTGCTGTATTGACAAATAAACATAAGGATGTTGTTTGGTTCAATGATTCAATTCGACAACCCAACACAGTTGACACCCAACTTAATTTGTAGAAAAAACTATGGGAAAAACTAATTAAAAGAGTGAAGTGTGAACAATGAAAACTTATCTAATTATCTATAACATAAATTTTAATTAATATCTACTTTATGATGATATTTAGAACACGTATACCTTTATTTTCTTTATCAATACATATGTTCTGTTTGACAATAACAACAATGTAAATTATCTTATGAGATTATTATAGTCCTAGCTAGATAACCAAAAAACAATCACCGTACATTGTATTCTAGACCGCACCATTAATATCAAACGATTCTCCCTCCTCTTGAAGAAGGTTTTCTCGGTTGTCATGAGCCCAAAACCCACGTACATCTATAAGCATACTAGCAATCGTCCCACCTTGTTTGCATTGTAACATATCAGGAAGTGTGATTCTTAATGGATCAACTGGTTTCACCATATCCCATATTTCGTCCCTCACATCTTCTGTGCATAGTTCATAATTTCCTACCTGGATCCATTTTTCACGCACGTCCCTGGTTCGATCATCAATAACACGAGTTATATGAAACCGAAAAATATAATCTTGAGTTGTAGAAAAGGTTACCTAAATAGAATATGTATATCGGCTGCTGTTAGGTATCCCTTTCCTTGCAGATCAAGGCACTTGAATATGTATGTTAATCCCTCGGGTGTATCTTTGTTTTCGAGGGCAAGAACAAAATCAAGAAAACTCTCAAAGTCCATCTCCCAAGCAAGCCCAATAACAGTTTTGCCATGGCGAACATGCTCGTCAAAAGCTACAAGACAACAATATGATTACCGTAGGAAATCAGAAAATCAGGCACCTAACGATTTCGTGACCAAAACTCGGTCACGACCTTTTTTTATGTTTTATTAATTGAAGCACACAAAGGAACTGTTACGTACTGTTTTTAGAAGAATAAATATCAGAAAAAGAAGATGGATTAACCCATTTAAATCAATATGCTAACTTCTCAGGTGTTATCAAGTTTAAGTACCCATCACAACTTTCTCTATTATACAACTAGACTCTACACTACTAAACAATTAATATCAAACCCCTTATCCAAAATATATCGTAACCTAATGCAAACACAAGGTTGGGAGTTCAAATTATTCTAGTGTATTTATCCTAGAAAAGCTAGGAATTGCTGTTAAAAAAAATAAAAATAAAGTCTTACTTATGCTAAAAGATACCCTCTGAGAACAATTTAACTCTAACCAGAAAACCAAATAAACTCTAACAATAATCTGGTACTGTAATTAAACATTGCGGTATAAATATAAACAACAATAATCAATTAAAACTAAACTAAAATTTGGATTCGGATCTGCTTGACCCCGAGTTTTCTTTTCCCAGTATACCTCGTAATTCCCGGGTCATCTTTTCAAGTTCTTTTTCATGCTCATCTAAACCAATCAATCCCATGTCTTCTTATCATCTGTCATAATCTGGTTCTGTGCTGTATTTACTTTCTGACCCATCAACAAAGCTCCTTATCGAACCATATTTCCTACCCAAAAACTCTTATTGCTTGAGGATGGGTAGGAGTAGAGCCGGTTCATCATCTTCACTTTGAACTAAGTGTGCTCCTTCCAGGTTAGAACACTCGTTCGTATAGTGACTGTACTTCTCACGTCTAAAACACATAACATGCTGTTTATCTCTTGTTTCTTATGGTTCCACTATGAGAATATAATATTTCTGTAAAAGGTTACATCCCTCGATTGATTACAAAGGCCATAAATAGCAAGTTACAATTGTACATACAAGGAATGGAGATAACTAATAAGGCTAAATCTATGATAATTGGTAACAACCACAATATTCATCTAAATATAGTTAAAGTTATAAACAGAAATGCATTTAATACATGATTAATTAGTGGTATCCTTAATATGCCCCTGCAAGATGGAGGATCTGTCAGAGGCTCCAATCTTGAATCGAAGTCAGTGAAAGTGAACACATCGACGAGTTGATCAGCCGAATTAATGTGGAGAACCTGTAGGAACCATTAGCTACCTTTTCCCGAACAAAGTGATAATCAAGTGCCACATGTTTCATACGTGAGTGATGGACCAGGTTGGCACACAGATAAGTAGCACCTGCGTTGTCACAAGATAATGTAGGAGACTTAGTGGTTGATAGACCAAGTTCCAATAGGGGGTTCTGGACCCAAGATAGTTCGGCAGCTTCGTTTGCCAATGCCTTGTACTCAATCTCAATTGAGGATTGAGAGACCTATTTTGACGTATCGAGCACCATGAGAGTATGTTTGATCCAAGATAGATATTATAGGCAGTGTGGGGTCAATGGTAGGCGAACCATCAATAAGAGAAAATGAATTAGTAGAGCTAAGGGGTGTGGCAACAGGTTTAGCTCCGTCCATTTAAACTTGTTGAGTAGATTTTGTATATGGGCATGTCTGGATAGGGGTGTATAAACCCCTATCGTTCAACTCATAGCCTCACCAGCGACAACTTCCCTGTGTGGCGTAAGCAGGTCTACTCAACCTTAATTGGCATAGATCTTGTCCATTTTATCACCGACACCAAACCCGCTTCGGCCAAATTTTCCATGTTGAATCTACGAAACCCGAATCCAGAATTCTACTCTTGGTACCGCTAGGATCAAATTATTCTGCTTACACTTACTTCTAGGCAGCTGCTCACCCGCCGTACAACCGATGATTGCTTCTGCCGAAATCTCTCGAGAAGCTTGGGAACGATTGGTAACTAGTTATGCGAACCTATATCGCTCTAGAGTTATATCTGTAAAATCCACACTTGCATTCAACCCAAAAGGCACTCGCACCGTCACTGAATATCTATGCGGCATGAAGGCTATCGCCGACGAACTAGCCCTGGTTCAACACCCGGTGAAAGATGAAGATCTCATGGTTCATGTTCTCTCCCAATTAGGTGACGACTTCAAAAATATTGCATCATCACTTTGTTTTCTTGATTCAAAAATCACTTTTCTAGAATTATTTAAGAAGCTAGCTGACTTTGAAAGGGAGCTTAACCACACAACAGCCTCATCATCATCACTCATGGCCACGACTAAATACACCGAAAGACAAGCAATGTCCAACTTCAGAGCCGCGTCTGGCCGTCGTAATACTCATGGCAATTTCAAAAACAAAACGCCTCATAATCAATGGTCCAACAGCTCTCACTCTGATGGCGGAAATTGTGAACACTGTAAGAGCTATTGTCAATTTTGTAATTTGAAGGTCATGAAGCCAAGACTGTAGGAACTCGTCGGTTTCTTCGTGAAAATCAAGTTACCACATGAAGTTCTATGACCCAAAATAGGCTACACCAACTGCTAATGTCACTACCTCCTCCTACAAGTTTGACACTGGTACTTCGCATCATGTCGATTCAGATCGTGTGTCTCTTTACCTATATCTGAGTATGGAGGACCGGATGACATTGTCCTTTAACTAAGTTTTGAACCAAGGTAATTCGTCGTCGATAGCCTTCACGCCACGTAGATATTCAGTGACGGTGCGCGACTGCATTTCGAGCTGGATGCCAGTTTGGATATTAGAGATATAACTCTAAAGCGAGATGAGCTCGCATAACTGGTTACCAATCGTTCCCAAGCTTCTCAGGAGGTTTCGGCAGAAGCAATCATAAGTTGTACGGCAGAGGAGCCTAGAAGTTCAACCAGAATAATCTGATTGTGGCGGTACCAAGAGTAGAATTCCGGATTTGATTTCGAGACTTCAGTGTCGGAAAAATCCGTAGGAGCGGGTTTGGTGTCAGTGATAAAATGGAGATGATCCATGCCAGTTAATGTCGAATAGACCTGCTTGCGCCACACATGGTTAGGGCGATGTTGAAATTGGTAGACGCCGTGAGTTGAACGATAGGGGTGGATGCCATGACGATGATTAAAAAAAGAGGAGGTTAAGGATAGACTCGCTAGAGTGTTGTTAGACTTTGAGATTTCTGAATTTAGGGTTATACGAATGAAGAAACTGGTTCATATGAAAATGACTTGATAAAATGAATAATGTCGAAGTACAGAAATACATATACTGCTTGTTTCATTCGGTGATAACCGCCTCCCATAATTAACTTATACTAAACCTAATAATAATAATAATAACAATACTATCTAGCTTAAAATAATATAAATGTATTATATCTAACACCCTCCCGTAAGCTAGATCACTTCAGATTTATGTGTAGCAGATCCTTCAACCGCAAGAAGTTCTTTGGTTGCAATGCTTTTGTCATGATATCCGCCATTTGATCTTTCGTTGTACAAAATATAACTGCTACTTCCCTTTTCTTGATCAAGTCTCTAATGAAATGATATTTGACTCTTATATGCTTACTCTTCCCATGATATACTGGATCTCTTGCCAAGCAGATGGTTGACTTGTTATCACAAAATATTGGAATGGAGTAATCTTGTTTTCCTTCTAGATCATCTAAAATTCCTTTTATCCATAATGCTTGACACCCTGTTAAAGATAAAGCCATGTATTCTGCTTCCGTTGAGGACAACACGACCACCTTTTGTTTCTTGGATTGCCACGATATGGGACCTGATCCTAAATGAAATATATATCCAGAAGTGCTCTTACTATCATCTATGTCTCCAGCATAATCGCTATCACTGAATCCCACTAGTTGTTTCTTTCCTCCTTTTGAGTATGTAATTCCTTGCTCCTGAGTTCCTTTGATATATTTCAGTATACGTTTTGCGGCATCCCAATGACTTTTCTTTGGATTTTCCATAAACCTACTTATTTTGCTTACTGCAAACATAATATCCGGTCTCGTGTTGGTTAGATACATTAAACTTCCGACTAAACTGCGGTATACCCCTTCATCAACAAAATCTTCTAGATCATCTTTAGATAATTTTAAACCATACTCCATTGGTGTGGATACAGTGTTACATCCAGTCATTCGGAACTTTTCTAGTAAGTTTCTCATATACTTCTTTTGTGAAAGAATGATATTTCCATTTTCATAAGTTACTTCTACTCCAAGAAAATAATGTAGACGTCCCATATCTGTCATTTCGAATTCCTTTTTCATTGATTCTTTGAATTCCGTAATCAATCTCATTGAGTTACTTGCTAGAATTAGGGCATCTACATACAAGCATATTACTAGTTTTCCTTCTTCCGTGTCTTTTATGTAAACTGTATGTTCATAAATACACTTCTTAAACTTGTTCTGAACGAAATAAGCATCTATTCGACTATACCACGCTCTTGGAGCTTGTTTCAACCCATATAGGGCACGTTTTAGGTGACATACCTTTTTCTCTTCTCCTTTCTTGATGTACCCTTGAGGTTGTTCAATATAAACTTGTTCCTCTAGCTTACCATTCAAGAAAGCTGTTTTTACGTCCATTTGGTGAAGGTGCCATCCATGATGAGCTGCGAGAGCTAACACTAGTCTAACTGTTTCAAATCTGATTACAGGTGCAAATACCTCTTGATAATCTATCCCATATTTCTGCTTGTATCCCTTAACAACTAATCTAGCCTTATATTTATCTATGTTTCCTTTCTCGTCATACTTTGTCTTATATATCCACTTTACACCAATAGGTTTCTGATGTAATGGAGGATCTACGAGTTCCCACGTTTGATTCTTGTGAATTGACTCGATTTCCTTATCCATTGCATCCATCCATCTTGAGTCCTTGCTGGCTTCCTCATATGATATTGGATCAGCACTTGTATAGAGAACAAAATTTACAGTTTGACGTTCGTTATATTTCTGTTGCACTTCTTCCTCAGTCAATTCTCTAGAATTTTGATAAATGCTGTGAAGACTTTTAGTGCGAATAACTTCATTTTCTGAATCCGATGATGATGTGTTTTCGATCTCTTGTGAGTGATTAGCCGCAGATAATTCCTCGTTTTGAGAGTGACTGTTCCCAATCGGACTTAGTTCTTTGTCTACGCGCGGTGATGGCATACTTTGCTCTGAATGTTCTTGTGATACAGATTCACTTTCATTACTCCCAAAATTTCCTTTCGCTTGAGTCAGACTTTCTTCATCATCGGTTTTATCAAGTGGCACATCGTTTGTTTCAGAGGTTGAAACCCATCTTTTGTTTTCATCAAACACTACATCTCGGCTGATTATAATCTTGTTCGTTAGTGGATTATATAATCTATATCCTTTGCTACGGTCACTATATCCCACAAAAACAGTTTTTTCTGTTTTCATATTTAACTTATCACGACGTTGTTTAGGTATGTGAACATAGGCCAAACAACCGAATACTCTAAGATGTTCGACATTCGGTTTGCTTCCATTCCATGCTTCATAAGGCGTCGTATCTGGTCTAGTTTTGGTCACCGTTCGATTTAAAACGTAGGTAGCACATGCTATAGCTTCAGCCCAATAACAATCTGACAACTGTTTGTCATTCATCATACTTCTGCTTAGTTCCATCAAGTTCTATTTTTCCTCTCGGCCACACCGTTTTGTTGCGGGAATAGCTATTTGTGAGTTGATGTCGTATCCCATTTGATTTCAAGTATTCTTGAAATGCATTGCTACAATACTCTCCACCTCGATCTGACCTTAGTGTTTTGACTGGGTGATCTGATTGTTTTTCATTCAAAGCTTTGAAGGTCTTGAAATAATTTTAAGCTTCTGACTTGTATTTTAGAAAATATACCCAGGTTTTCCTTGTGCAATCATCGATAAAAGTAATAAAATACCTGCATCCTCCTATTGATTCTGTCTTCATTGGTCCGCATATGTCAGAATGTACGAGCTGTAATGGTTTACTAGCTTGCCACGTTGATTTCTTTGGAAATACCTTTCTTGTTTGCTTTCCTGAAATTCACCCCTCACATATATGTTCTTGTTTCATAATTTTGGGTAACCCAGAAACAAGACCCTTATTTCCCATGTTGATTAGTGTATCCATATTAACGTGTCCATATCTTTAGTGCCACAGATTTGATGAGCATTTTGTTGTCATTGTCATAGCAAGACTTATGTCGCTACCCAGATGTAGAGGGAACATCTTGTTACTTGTCATCCGAATATCTCCTATAACTTCTCTATTTGCATCCTTTATAATGCATCGACCCTTTTGAAACAGAATTGTATATCCTTTATTTATTAGTTGTCCCACACTTAACAGATTGTGCTTTAAACCTTCTACATAGAATACGTTTGGTATTGTTCGGGCTTTTCCTTTAAAAGAGACGGACACTTCCCCACTGCCGACAACTTCTAATCTCTTGTCGTCTCCTGTTCTTACTTCCTTTTTTATAGATTCATCCAGATTGATGAATAAACTCCTGCTTCCTGTCATGTGATTACTACAGCCACTATCGAGAAACCAACAATCATCCTTGACTGTCTCTTCCATATTAAATATCATGAACATCGTATCTTCATGTTCATCATTTTCATCGTCTTTATGTATTAAGACGTTATCCGATTTCTCACCCTCATCCTTCCTTTGACAGAATTTTGCTGTATGTCCGAGCCTTTGACAATTATAACATCTAATGTTATTCCAGTTTCGACCCTTCCCTTTATTCCGCTGTTTCATTGAACCATCATTCCGAGTCGGTTTGTATCTATCTTGGATAGAATTTTGTACTTGAAATGCATGTTCAATCGGAATATCATCATATCGTTTTAATCTCAGTTCATGAGATTGAAGAATTCCCATCAATTCTTCCGTCGAAACATCATGTAAATCTTTCGTTTCCTCTATTGTAATCACTACCGACTCATAATTTCGAGTCAAACTACGTAGGATCTTTTCCACTATCTTTTGTTCACTAATATTATCTTCATTCATACGCAATTGATTTACTATTAATATTGTTCTATTGAAGTAATCTTCGATAGATTCTCCTTCTTTCATCCTAAGTGCATCAAAATCGCTACGAAGAGATTGAAGTTTAATAGTTTTTACCCGACTTTCTCCTCTGTAAGATTTGTGCAGGATGTCCCATGCCTCTTTTGATGTCTTTGCAAGTGCAATCCGCTCAAATATAGTTTCGTATTGAAAAATGATATGCAACGCTCGTTTATCCTTCTTGACCGCATCTTTGTACGTTGCAGTTGCCTCCTCGGTGGGATTTGTACCCAGTTCCTTGAATCCCTCATCTATGATATTCCACAGATCTTGCGATTCAAATAATACTTTGATTTGAATGTGCCAGTGGTAATAATTTTGCCCGGTGAGTTTGGGAATCTGTGTTTGGAGTCCTTGTGCCTGATTCATATTGATTGTTTAAACTTGCAATTTCCGAATTCGATCGATGTGGCTCTGATACCACTTTGTTAGACTTTGAGATTTCTGAATTTAGGGTTATACGAATGAAGAAACTGGTTCATATGAAAATGACTTGATAAAATGAATAATGTCGAAGTACAGAAATACATATACTGCTTGTTTCATTCGGTGATAACCGCCTCCCATAATTAACTTATACTAAACCTAATAATAATAATAATAACAATACTATCTAGCTTAAAATAATATAAATGTATTATATCTAACAAGTGTTTGGCTCTTTGATACCATATGAGGATATAATATTTTTTATAAAACGTTACATCTCTCGATTGATTACAAAGGCTATAAATAGCCAGTTACAGTTGTACATATATGGAAAGGAGATAACTAAGGCTAAATCTATGATAATTAGTAATGACCACAATATTCATCTAGATATAGTTGAAGTTGTAAACCGAAATACATTTTATACGTGATCAATTAGTGGTATTTAATATCCTCGTGATCATGACTGTTGTTCCGATTACCCACGATTTGATCATTCCTGCGACCCCACACCCAACTAGTCGTTTGATCGTTTGAACTCGCACCACCACGCCCTTGGCGGCAGTCCCCATAATGTAGCTTAAGAGCATCTCATATCTCCTTTGTGGTGGCGTACTTGGTGACTTGCAAAACAAGGTCCTCTAGAATCGCTTGAAAAAGGAATGCTATGACCATATTGTTCTTCTTTGGGTTGCCGTTCATTCTAACTCCTGGCTCGATTGATTAGCATCATTGATGGACATTAAAGATCGCTTTGATCTTCACAACCCATATGACGTCCATTGCGACTTGTGATCGCATCGCTGACTACTATCTTTGTGTTACAGCCCGAACAGAAGAATTCAACCCAAAATACGGGTGGGTGAGAGAACTCATTTGGTCTATAAACCTCACATTTGTTGCCCATACAACCGATGTGAGACAAGTCCAACACCTTGCAATCGATGTGGGACATACGTATTGTTACGTGCTACCCATGAAATCCTCACATGCATGCCCATGTTCAACATGTTTTGGTTTCTTTTTAGTTTTATGAGTCATATGTTATGGAGTCAAAGTAATTAGTGGAGGTAGTGGTTTACTTACGGTTATGCCTTTCTTTTATTTCTCTTGTTTCGAAGGCTATTTATGCCATACGTATTGTTAGTTTTTGGATTATGAATGAAAAGAAATGAATTAGTCACTTCCAAAAATCTCTAAATTCTCTCAAGTTCTTATCTATTTTCTTTGGATCAATTAGTTAACGATTTGGTTCGTAACAATTGGTATCAGAGCAGCCGTGATCCACCGTGAACCATGGTCGCTCAAGCTCTATCCGAAGACGAGTGGTGTCAACATGTGTGCGAAACCTTGGCGAGACACGAGTCTCAACTTCAAAGAATCTTCACCGGGCTCCAATCGATTCGAACCGCATTGGAAGCCCTCCAATCTCCTACACCACCACCATCCTTGTCAACCGCTTCCGCCACGCCACCACAAGTTGCTACCGAACCATCACCAAACACTAAGGCATCTCCAGAACCGTTTACTCCATCGCCAAAACAAACTTATCTTACACACCCTTCGGATCCAACACCGCTTCAACCCATTCCAATGAACATCCACCACCAAAAAAATGACTCTCACCTAATAGAAACCCAATATGCCGAACAAAAACCCAATATGTCCATGTTTCTAATGCCTTCCACACATACACCTCGTTTCTTTGAGAAAGATAACCTCATGCCCAAACAAACAAAAATATTGCCATCGTCGCCTTCATATGGTATTGAGATGGGTCCTCCTCAACCCTGCCATTATAAGGATCACTTTCATCTAAAAAATCAAGTGCATATTGCATATTTCGCGGGGAAGCGCGAATGGCGTCCACCGTGGCGGCTCGTTATTATTTATCCAGTTTCCATGGGACGGACCGAGTGGCGCCATCCAGGGGACTTTGTTATGACTCACCCGAATGATGTTAGAAGAACCGAGTGGCGGACACCGTGGCTTGTTACCGAGC
Organism: Helianthus annuus; assembly: GCF_002127325.2. NCBI lineage: Eukaryota > Viridiplantae > Streptophyta > Magnoliopsida > Asterales > Asteraceae > Helianthus > Helianthus annuus. The sequence goes on from NC_035444.2 coordinate 152,594,261, forward strand.
AACTTCTGATCGCATCCTTGAGGACAAGGATTGTTCAAGCCGGAGGGATTGTTACGTGCTACCCATGAAATCCTCACATGCATGCCTTTCTTTTATTTCTCTTGTTTCGAAGGCTATTTATGCCATACGTATTGTTAGTTTTTGGATTATGAATGAAAAGAAATGAATTAGTCACTTCCAAAAATCTCTAAATTCTCTCAAGTTCTTATCTATTTTCTTTGGATCAATTAGTTAATGATTCGGTTTGTAACACAAGTCTCACACCTTGCAATGGTTTAAGTTTTTAACACTCTGTTCTTCACCGAAAACTAGTTCATTTACAAAAAAAAAAAAAAAAAAAAAATCCCTAATTCCTAAAGTCCTATCTATACTAAAACATACCCTTGGAGAACAAATAAACTCTAACTAGAAAATCAAATAAACTCTTAACAATTATTATCTCAATATATCTAAACCTTACCAAAAAACAATATCTCATTATTATATAATTAAACCTTACCAAAAAACAATCAATGTTAACAAAAAACAATAAACCAATAAAACTAAACAAAAAATAACTCCAACTCTTGACCCATTCTTAACCCGATCCAAATTAAGCCAACAACTGATAAACAAAAAATAACTCTACTATTGACCCATTCTCAACCCGATCCAAATTAAGCTAACGATTACCTCTCTGGATAAATATCTCTGTTAGTGTTCCATCTGCGTATCCTTGAAGTTCCTCGTCACTTATTGTCCCGTTTGCATCTTTATCAAGGTCAATAAACATATCTGTTGGTAATTAAAAGTTGACTTATAAGCAAGAGAGAACTTAATAATTAAAAGAAAATTGTGGACCAAACTAATATTAGACGCGTGAGCTCACCACATATACGTTGTGTAGATGCTAGTGAAAACCAGTTCTCAGTCTGCTCAGTATCGGCAGCTTCTACTTCACTCTCCTGTTATTAATTAAAGTAGTTATGTTTCAAATAAATAAATAATATATAAACCAAAAGCTTGATAAGAAGAGGTGCATTATCTAACTTGATGCAGTTCCATTAGTTCTTGTAGACAATTACTGAGCAAAATCTTCTTTATGCAAGCCTTCCCTGTGATTGATACGAAATGATGTTATTAATTAGCATATCGACGGGCAATCAAAATATAGAATTGTCAGTTAAAAAGAGAAAAAGAAGTGCAAAACCTCGCCTGCTCGGATCACAAAAAAAGAAGAATTTGTGAGTGGCTATGTGGCAATACATTTGAACGAATTCGGCAGGCATGTCACAAAGCTGAGCCAAGTTAGGAATGAGACCTCTGATATAAGCCTCCATTTCCTATCAGATGTAACGTTTATTTTCATGTTTACAAAAATCAATAGTGCATTGATCGAAGGAATAAACTATAATACATAAGGTTGTAGAAACCCATCTGAATCCTCATCAAGCTCACTCATATCAATTCTTGCTTGTGTAAGAGAAACCTGTACATATAAATTCTAAAATAACAAATAGTTCATATCAAAGTACAAAAAAAGCAAGAAATAAAAATCTCACCGTGCGCATTACATACAGATAAAAGGATAGAATCGCAATTCTTCCTGATTCATCCTTTTCAAACTTCATAAAATTTGAAGGACTGAAGAAACGACGACACTTTGGGCCAATTTGTTCTGTACATAGAGATGCAATTTGGCAAAAGTCTTCATAATTCACCTACATTTGTTTCACCAATTGAAAACCGTTACCATAGATGCAAATGAAATTAAATGATCAAGAAACATTTGAAAGACTAAAATAAACCTGTAGTTTATGTGGCAAGGTACCTTTACAGAACCACTGATTTCATCAACCAAACAATTTTCTCTTAAGCAAAGCCACAGGGAATCCAGGTCATCAGCGTTTAGCAAAATGTTTGATTGCTTCTGCATCAAGAAACAGAAATAATTTATAGCTTTGTTTTTTTTTTTTTTTGAACGGCCAACATAATAAAGCCCGGGTCTTATAGCTTTGTTACATGAAGAAAACTTACAACATATCAGCATTAAAAGTTATTTACATATTAAAGAATAATTCCAACCACATATTAAAGATCAGTACCTTCAGAAAACGATATTTTGCCAGCCTCCGAACCGTGTGGCTGATGGAACCATCCTCAGGTTTCTGAGCACACACGAATCACAAATTTGTTGAAGCGCGTATTTAACATAAAAAAGACATTGGATTTTAATAACCTAAACTATGACTCATTGGCCGATAATAATTCATACTAACAATTGAACCAATGACAGTCCGAACTTTTGCTTTCGTTTGCAAATGCAATCCCACTCGCATGATTATCAGAGTTTCCACTTGATTTCCTCTCGATTTCGTTTATAGGGATGATTAGGAGCAAAATGGAGAAGTGTATCTTCCTTGTGAGCGAAATCTGTTATAAAGAGATTATCGAAACAATTCACAGGTTTCGTATGCTTGAATGAGCGAATAGTAATGGGTCAAGAGGAAACAGAAAATGACTGATATAGATTCATTTCACAGAAGTTTGCAAAATGGAATGCATTGTTTTTAGTTCTTACACACTTGCAGACATATATATACATACTAATTATTTAACTAACGGTAGAATAATGACCAACTTCCACAATTGTAGTCGTCATCTGTAACCACCATAACTTCCGGTTGACACACAATTATTAAAATGGACTTTAACGACTAGACGTAGACTTACCCAAGACATTATACTTGCATACGAATTGTCACACTTATAATTCAACCCAATGACTAATTTACCAATGTTCAATGCTTCCCCTTAGTTAATCATTGCTTATTTTGAGTCTTCAACATCATGACTGGATTCGGCTTTCTCATTCTTTGCTGCATCATGTTTCACAGTAATCTTCACTTTCTTCTTCACCCTCTTGGTTCACCATAATGCCATTTGTTATGGAATAACACCAATGATATGTGGCATGAGGGGCCAGTGTTATGCGCGTGGTACACCACCCCAAGAGGAGCGTGGCCACCGTGAAGGGAGGGGGGCATTGGGGGTAGTCACGGCGTAAAGGAGATGGAAGTTTTCATGTGGCCAATCAGGATGCAAGACATAATCACTTTTTTTAAACTTATATAATTAAATATTATGTTAATAGATGGTGGATAGTGAAAACTTGTAAAGCCATTATACACTAACGGTGAAAAAAAGGTGAGTGAGAGTTCATCCCTTCGTGGCAGTGATGTGATAATCACTTTTTGACGTAGCGGTGAAAAATTATGAAACGGTAACGGGTAGCCCAATCATCCTCATTGCCATCTTCACAAAAGTTTTCCCTGTTTTTGACATCCTTGTAGAACCATTCAAGTATCTCCAAATACTAGATGTATATCATTTTCATGAAAAACCCTTTATCCCATCAAATCCCATATCATGTGCAATGAACGGCCACAAGTTCCTATCTGATGTTCTTTTGAATCGTCCGTTCATTTCAACCAACATGTAGAGTTCAAACAACTCAACATCCTTACAAACCTCTGTCTTCGATGAAATCGGTTTGTCTTCTGAAGTAATCACAAAGTTTTTCAGAAACCGATTAACCAACCGATCAAATTTGGTAGTAAACCTCTCTCTGTACCTAAGAACAGCTTCATATACCTGCACTATATCAAGAAAAGCCAAGCAGCTCTCATCAATAGATGATACCTTTGATGAGATTTCGATCTAGCCTTTGTTCTTTTCGTTGTCTTTTGTTGATTGTTTGGACGCGATGTCTAGTTGTTTGAAATATTCATCAAGTACTCAACTAATCAGTCTTTGCTTCTTCTCCCTCAAATTATTCATTTCCCTTCCTCTCACAGAAACAAATAATTCTTTAATTTTACACTTAGTTCCTTCCGGTTGCACTACATGATCTAAACTTAACACACGCCTTTAACAGATGATCTAAACTTAACACATCCCTTTTCAGGGAGGGCCCATAGAACACAATTTTTTTTAAAGTGAAAGTCAAGAGTGGCATTCCTTAAATTGCTTTTTTTAAACAGTGAACACACGCCCCCCTAAACTCTACTCTTAAAATGCACCTAATGCCCACTTTGTGGGACTCAGATCTGCACTGCTTTGGTGAGGATAAATACCCGATGCCACTACGCCAAAGACCATCGGTTAAATTACTAATATGGATTATTATCGCCAGTGAGCCATAATTTAGATTACCAAAGTTCAATTTGCCATAACAAAAGATCAAGAATACCTTCTTATAGAAACTTGGGATTATGCTCGCTTCGGCACTCTTACAATGCTTCTCTTTGTACATATTAAGCAGGATTCTTCTTGTTTCATGCTCTACAAAAAAAAAAAAAAAATAGAGAATAAAACTTAGATTTGTACAATTATGGATAAACACATAATAATATTTATAAGTAAGTGTTTTACAAACCCATTCTGGCTTCAGATCCAAGACTGGCATCCGATCTGATGTACCGGCGAAGGTTACGAACCCACAACATGGAAGGCATGACCGGTGGTTCATGTAGCCTTCATCCTCATCCACACTACTAGACATGATTTGAGATTATTGCATGCATGAATTATGATCTCATAGATAGAATAGAAACAAAATAATATATCTCTCAAAATTTTAGGAAGCCCATAAAGACAAACAGAAAAAGAAACCGTATAATATGAAAGTGAAGCGGGGATCTTGATCTTGATGGCCGAAAGGTGATCCGTCTTTTATCTTTTTTGTAACAAAATCAATATTTGTAGCCGTGACTTTGTCGTCTCCTAGAGGGTTTCGTTTTGCTACTGTAGGGTAATTAGCTAACTGTTTCCTTAATCTGGTTATTGAACTTATGAGCAAATGTTTATTGATTTTTTTTATCATATTGGCAATTTTAATTTTCTTAGATATGTGATAAATAGATATTGTAGACCTAATTGTTCATCACGGGAATTCAACTCTCATCACTTAGAAAAACAACGCCTTGTCTAACACCTTATACCAATGTTTTTAGAACCGGACCGGAGGTCGACCCGGTTGCCTTACGGGGTCAAAGGTCAGACCGGTCCGACCGGTTCTCCCGGATTATGTCATAAATTATGTAAAAATATATATAAAATATAGAGATCACTTAGTCTTTCATGCTCCAAAAACACTTGTATACCATAATTAAGAATAAAAAACGAAACGAAGAATTTGAAATAAGAATAAAAAACGAAACAAAGAATTTGAAAAATAACACTTATGAATGAATCAAATCAATCAATTGATGATTTAGCTGTTTGATTCAATATAATGTAATATACTTCATAAATGTTTAAGACTAGAAGGTATGGGGGCCGGCTTGGCCCGGCGCCGGACCCCCACACCGCCCCCTGGCCCGGCTTCCATCACAATCGGCCACCCATAGCCGGGTGTGCCGCCCCTCTTTTCAAAATAATACCGTTATTCAAGGGCTATTTTAATAAAAAAAAAAATCAATTTCCTTTTAAATAAATACCATAATCCCAATCCATTTTTAAACCAATTTCTCTCATTCTACTCCCATTCTTCTCCATTTCTCATCCTTTTTTATAAAAATACTCTATATTTTTTAGGGAATGTAATTTCCTTTTAAATAAATACCATAATCCCAATCCATTTTTAAACCAATTTCTCTCATTCTACTCCCATTTTAGGAAACGTAATTTTTTTTATTTTTTATTTTCGGTTTCTTTTTATTTTTTAGGAAATGTAATTTTTTTTTTTATTTTCGGTTTCTTTTTTTTTAGGGAATGTAATTTTTTTTTTATGGAATGAAATTATTTATGTTGTTTGATGTGGTGTTTTTTAAATTTTATAAAGTTTTTATTACCTTGGTTATTAAATTAAACAATAGAAAATTATAAAATAATGAGGTGGGGCCCCATCCTCCATCCCCCTCCATCCCTCATTTGGCTCATCCTCCACGGGCCGTCTACGTGGCGCCTACGTGGAGGCTCATCCCCGTGGGGATGAGCCGAACCATACCCACTAGTCTAAAACACAAATAAAACTAAAATGTGTAACTTATAATTTTAATTGTAGCATAAGGGTTTAAATGAAACATTTTAAAATCACCTTGGGAACCATCAAAAATTATACTTTCCCGACTTCGAATACGAGCTTCTTCTTCTTCATTCATTTCCTTATTCATCTTTTCTTCATGTTTCCATGGCTTCCAACAACAACAACAAAAAAAAAAAAAATAATAAAAAATAAACTCATTCCCATCAATCTCTTTCGTTTTCCTTCTCTCTCGGGTTATTTTGTGTTTGAGAACTTGTTTTAGGGATATTTTAGTTAGAGTAATGAAAAAAAAATACATAACATGCATGACCGGCCGGACCCACAGAGCTGTGAACCGCCGACCCGACCGCCCGGCTACCAGCCCAACTACCGGCCCTTTGATGAAATGGCCCAAAACTGAGAACCGACCCGCTGCTGTCTCCGGTTCCTGGCCGGCCCGGTCCGGTTTTAAAAACGTTGCCTTTTACCATCAAACCAAAGGAATTGAACTCTCGTCATTAAGTCTACTATCAAACCAAACCTTATTGTCTACCATGGAAATTGAACCTTCTTCACACCTTATACCACTAGTCCAAAGGCACTTAGGTATTTATGTGTTTTATTTTTACTTTTGTATTTTTTTTTAAACGGCTAACGAATCCTCCCAATGGTCTACTGGCGAAATTCACCACATCGGGATACTCGCCTTCCAAACCGGGGAAAACCCTCACCTAGGGCGAAACCCGTGAACATTCGCTCGAAAGCACGACAGTGCGGTGAGGTAAGACCCGCTCAGTTCAAGGATAGAACTAGCGATTGTCACCTGCTCGCCTAGTCTCCCATCATCACCGGGTGCCGCAGAAACTAAATGCTGGGGGCATGAATTCAACCTGAGTCACCACTCCACCACTAGCTCTGGCTTGTATTTTATTTTATTTTATTAAATACTAACTTTAAAAGTTAATCTACATCAGAGCGGATGATCAATATAAATTATTATGAACTAGAGGGGTGCTCTACGATGAGGCAGGGAACATATACATAGGTAGTCATGTAACATGCTAATTTTTTAAATAAAAAACTATAGCAATATATACCCGAGGTGGCTAGTGTATCTTATATACAAAAATTTGTTATTGCCAACTTTACACTGAAAGTTAATATTCTCTAAGATGTCTGTAGTTTCGAATTTGAGGTGGCTAGCGTGACTTATGATTCTAACTTCTCAATAAGTTGTGGGGAATGATAGCCCAACCAACGAGTATTTCCGTTTCATTGCAAAAGTATAATGGGGTTTTAAAATACCACACCATTATCTAGCTCTAATTATCATTTTTAAAATCAGCTGGACTCGTAGCCAAAGTCATAACTTTTTTTTTTGAACGGTAAATTTGGATCACTGACGGACTGACGGACTACTGGAGTATCATCGTGCCACCAGCGGAACCACCCGATCATATCCATCTCCACTAGACATAATGTCTCTACACCAATTCAGGAGGAACCCCAATAATTATGGGAAAACCCCCTTTGTGGGAATCGAACCCAAGACCTATTGGTCTCAAAGTCTTATCCCACCCCAATATGTTAATTGCTTCTCAATCTCTTGTCTAATTTACTTTTATGCTTAGTTTGTCTGTTTGTACCATCACTGCCTATCATCTTTTTTATTTGACTAAATAACAATGAGAATTTATTATTAAGAGCTAACGTGTCCGTTGATTGGGTAACGACTATACTACGTTGCGATATGTGTACTTGTCATATTGTGTGCAGCTGGATTGACATACTAACCATTTTAAAATTTAAAGCAACGATTTATGTAAGAAAAATAATCTTGAAAAATATATATACACTCTCACACACATCAATGTGTTTGTAATAAAAACAAAACGCATAAATTGAATTCAACTAAAAAAATCGCAAATTGGCATTTGATTTAAAATTTGTTTACTAAATTCAAATCGAAATTGAATACTCAAAGAAGGAATTCGAATTCGATTCAGATTTCTTGTTTCACGAATCTATTTCATTAATGTGAATGCAGTGATAAATTGATATAACATCATCTAAGGCCATGGGGTATACTCTAACATGTAGAGTGTTAACAATGACATGGCATGTTAACTAACATTGCAAACCACTCCCTCCTTGTGTTAAAGTGCATTAAATGAGTTATGTGTTAACATGTTAACCCAATGTTAAGAGATTGAATTAATTATTATTTTCTTTTTTAGACAAAAACTCAATGTTAAAGTGCATTAAATGAGTTATGTTAACATGTTAAACCATTTCCTTAGAGTGAGAGAAAGTGAAATGAGGAAAAAAAGTTGATGTGTCACTTAGGTGGAGTTAAGTTAGGTTAAAGTATACCGAAAGGCCTAAATCTCATCTCATTTACTTGTGTTTCGGTGCTTAGTGTTTTTGTTTATTTGCTTTCTTAAAAACCCAAAAAATCTAACACTATTTTCTTTTTCTTTTCTTTTTGTTTCGTTCAGTACAACACACATTTTTCTGTTTGTTTTATGCATGTGACTTGGGACCGATTTCTAACTGGTTTTTGACAGACCTTTCGACATTGATCACTAAACTAAATGGGTGGTGTTTGCGGGTTGGTGCGTCCACCCATGTGGAAGCAAAAAAATTTTACACAAACCCAAGCACGAAAATCGTGTCAGATATATTAACCCGAACATGACACGAATATTTGATGTGCCATCAATTATACATATTTTTAGTGCATAATTACCCCCTAAATTTGTTTACTTTAATGACTTTTTAGTTGAAAATGCTGCCAAAATTGTTCCTATTTAACAAATGCAGGTTTCTAAGGTCTCAGAATGAAAAACGAGCATACACGAAGTTAAAACTCGAGAATTCTAGAGAATCAGCAAGTTGCCAAATACGGTTGTGCACAACACCAAGAAGAACAAAGTCAACAAATCAACCCAAGAAATGGTCAACAAAAGTCCACCAACGGCCAAGCATGCTCGTGCCCCCTAAGGCACGCTCATGTTTAGGATTAAGACAAAGATAGAAGGTTCGAGAACCGACCAAGAATGCCACTTGTTCAAGTTTTGTCGGGACATTTGGACAGGCACGACTGTGCCTAACCATGCACGCTCGTGCTTATAATAGAATCGCAACGGACGAAATCTAGAAAAGGACAAGAAGTATAAGATGTGTCGGAAATCCTCACCATGCATGGTCGTGCCCCCTAGGCACGCCCGAGTTACCCTGGCCTCATCCAGCCTATAAACAAAGGCCATTGGCTGCCCATTTTCATCATCTCATTTCACCCACTCCTCTTCCACATTTCACGCTTTAAACCTCTGATCTTGAGAGGCCAAAAGGAGTTTGGGATCACTCCACAAAATACTTCTAATAGCTTAGTTTGAGAGAGACAGGTGATGTCACACCCCCAAAATACCACATGCGGAAAACCCCCGCGAGGCGTGTGACATACCAGGATCTTAGCCATCAATCACGTTGAACTCATAGTTACATGTAAATAAAACTTTCATTGATTAACAGTAAGGGTTACAACATTACATTAATTCACAGTTTACAGCGGAAGCATAAATCATTCGTTAAGTGTTTACAAACCATATGTAAAGAGCCATTAGTCTTGTATTGTATTTCCATGTATCTCGACCCATGACCACTCCAGCTTCCCAGACAGCAAGTTCCAATGTTAAGCACCTAAAGGCCTGCAAGGCATGTAACAACGAGTCAACAACAAAGTTCAGTGAGTTCACAGTTGGTTGTTTAGTTATGGTATTCGTTCGTAAATCATATGTTCGTTTCGTAAACCATGTATCGTATTAATTCGTATCGCGGTCTCCCAGACATGTTTGCGAAGATTAGTGGGGGTTTCCCATGTGTTCTAGACTAGTTGTATCTGTATCCGTATCGCGGCCTCCCAGACATGTTTGCGAAGATTAGTATTCGTATCTCGGTCTCTCAGACATGTTTGCGAAGATTAGTGGGGGCTTCCCATGTGTTACTAGTCTAGTTGTATCTATAGGTGTCCTTCCCCGAACGAGGACAGTGGTCCGTATTCCAGTAGCGATGAAAGTACGAGTAATCATTCAATCCCATTCCCAACCCACCGGGAATCCCATGCCTTGGTAAGAGTGTGAACTCACCTTGGTTTGCTCGGTATGCTAAACTATGTGCTCACAAGAAATCAGTCAAGTCCTATAGTGTGCACGTATACATAATCAGTACATGTTTGTAATGTTTCACACACGATCTATGTCACCAAGTGTGTTTGGCAATTAACATCATGCATCACGTAAGCAGTTAATCAATTTCATCCAACTCATGTTTCACATACATGTCCTTCACAGTTTATTCTATCATGGTTATTCTTTAACATACTTAACAAAGTTAACAAACTTAACAGGATTAACATACATAACAGGAGTAATAAGCTAACAGTGTTAGTTAACTAACAGAGTTAACAAACTAATAGAGTTATATACTTAACAGAGTTGCATACATAATTTAACAGAGTTAATAGACTTAACACAGTTAATAGACTAACTGGGTTTACATCCTTAACATGCATAGCAGAGTTAACATACCTAACAGAGTTAACATACTAACAGAGTTAACATACTAACAGAGTTGACATACTAACAAAGTTAACATACTGAACTACTGTTACTTATAATTTCACGAGGAACCTTAAGTACTTACAGGTTTTCCTGGGGTGTCACATCATCCCCAACTTGAAAGAAATTTCGTCCCGAAATTTAGCACGTGGTTACTGAGGAAGCTAGTTGTGTTGCGTTGTTTTCCAGGTTTTCCTGGGGTGTCACATCATCCCCCCGTTGGTTTGGAATTTCGTCTCAAAATTCCGCGGTAGCTTCAGCCTCAGTAGTGGTTTCATTGTTCTTGAACAGTGGGGATATGTGAGTTTCAGTTGGTTTTCTCATTCCAAGGTAACCTATGGGTCACGGCGGGAGTTCCAACGAACTCAAACAATAGGTATCCTGGTGCATTTGAGAATCTTGACCTCCTGGTCCAAGATTTCCACTGATTCTTCGATAAACCATAACTGACCGTCGATGGTGAGCTCCCTGAAAGGAACTGTAAGGGTTTCATCTGACAAACACTTCTTCAGATTTGACCCATAAAATATGTTGTGAATTTCACTGAGTTCTTCGGGTAGGTTCAATCTGTAGGCCACCTTGCCAAATCTCTCCGTGATTTTGAATGGTTTAACATATCGCGGTTTGAGTTTCGTCTCGTATACCAAATGAAGTACATCTTCCCAAGGTGAGACTTTAGGTAGTACTCGATCCCCAACTTGGAACTCGAGTGGTTTCTTTGCGCTTAACAGCGTAGCATTTTTTGGCGGTCATGAACTTCCGTCATTTGTTTTTGTATCTGAGCAATCTCCTTTGTTGTGTGTATGACAAGTTCTGGGCCGGTGATTTGGCCGTTTCCGATTTCTGCCCAACAAAAAGATGGTTGGCACCTTTGTCCGCATAATGCCTCGAACGAAGTAGCCTGAATGCTGGTGTGGTAACTGTTGTTATACGAAAGCCCCACTAAAGGGAGGTGTCTTCTCCGATCGTTGCCAAAGTTGATTTCATGTGCCACAAATCAGATATAAATCATGGGTTGCGAGTGGAGGTAATGAAGGGTGGGCACCCCGTGCCTAGCAACCGCTTCCTTTAAGCAGGTGACTGCAAGTGTAGAAACTTATCCGTTTCTTTGATAGCTAGAAAGTGTGCTGGTTGCGCAAGACAATCAATGAGTATCCAGGTAATGTTGTTTCCGTTTCAAGTTGTAGGTAGACTTTTGACCAAATCCATGGCAGTCCGTTTTTATTTTTATGCGAGTGTTGCTGGTTGCTGATGCCACACCTTGACTTTCCACAAGTCGATCCATCATTCACATGCTTGGCTAGATGAGCTTTCATGTCCACTTACCATTACAGGGTATGTAAATCCTAACGCCTCTCATCAAAACCCAGACGGATAGAATGCCAACACTGGTGTGCTTGTTCAACGCGGGTTCCCTTCAGTTGCCGTGTAATGAGTCCCGCATTCGTTTCTATGGGGTTGCGAGTATCGTCCGGCTGGTCAAAGGTTGCTTCTCCATGCCCCGCATGGTTTCGACTTGAAGATTCCTTTTCCTTCAGTTCTCCAGTTTGAACAGAGCGTGTCTAATCAGGTAAGTTAGACTCGGTAATGAGCTGCAAGGCTCATGTACATTCAGGTTTCACAGTTGTAATCATCCTAAAGTTTCCTCCAGTGATTGATGTGTGTAAAATGCAACATATAAATTACATCAAATAAGGCATAAAACTAACCCTTTTTAAGTACTAATGTTGGAAAAAGAGTGTTTTTGTCTTCCTTTTGTATTTTCAGGATGAAATGAGCTCAAAGTCACAAAAGAAGCAAAAAGACAGCTAATTCTAACATAAATACAAGAAAAGGAATAAAAGTAGACTGCCCGAACCCTCAACGGCATCTCCCCAAGCAAAGAAGAGAAAACAGAAGCCTGAACACGCCCCTTGCTCAGCCAGCACGGGGCCGTGCCCAAGAAGCAGCAGAAAAGACAAACCTGTAGAAGCTTCTATGGCCCACCACGGGGCCGTGTCCAGTGAGCACGGGGGCGTGGCGAAAGTACAGCAGGCGCATTAATTGTAATTGCGAATTACAATTAATGAAGAGAGATAGTGTCAGACGGGCACGGGGGCGTGTCCAGCGGACACGGGGCCGTGCCCAGCCTTCTGTTCAGCCTATAAATAGGAGTGCTTGGTTTCATTCCAACTCATCCCTTGGCACACCACCTCTCTCACATTTCATCCACCACCCACCACCACCATAACACCATCATCCACCACCATCATCCATTGTCCATCGTAGAGTGTGTGAGTCGTCTCGGGATCCAAGATTCATAGTAAGAGTTCTTGACAATCAAGGCCATGTTTGCCTAAGTCTCTTACATCACTTGGTGAAGACAAGTGTTTAGTATAATACTTTTTAATTTTAATCTTTTGCACTTTTTATTTGGTTTTGTATTAGTGACTTTAATAACTAGTTGCTTATGTTGAAGGTGATCTTTCCTTATCGTTTGTCCGTGGTGTCTTGGCATTATTTTACTGTCTATATAAAATAAAAGATTTTCACCATTCATATCTCCACAGTCTATATGGAGGTATGTTGGCTACCTGGTCGGGGGTTAAGGGAACGGTTTGGTAAGGGTCTTGCCCTTGTTCAGCGTTTAGAGGTCCTGCAAGGGACCTGGGTCAAATTTAGTAGGATCTCCTTCAATGCCCATAGGTATTGGATGGCGGGGATCCAAACTCTTTGACCCCCTCATAAGTTAACTACTATTAATACTATAACCCGGCTATTTAGGACTGTATCCCTGCTGACTCAGACTACTTAGCCGAGGGTAACGTCACCGCCAAAAGCGGGGCCTACCATAATTTGCATTAATAACTTAATTCATTATCTTCCAATAATCCAACCCTTTAGGATTGTATCCTTGCTGACTCAAACTACTGGGTTGAGGGTAACGTCGCCTTCAAAAGAGGGGCCTACTACAATAACTAAGATAATCTCTTAAACAAGTGCAAAAGTGCGAAAATAATCAAAGGTTATACTAATACACGAGTCGGAACCAAGTGATTCATCTTGTCTATCTGTTTTTATTTTATTTTTATTTTTCTGCATTTACTTAGTTTTATTTTCTTAGTTAAAAACATTTTTTCTAACTTTTGATTTGATTAGACGTTGAGGATAAACCGGTATTAAAAGCTCTTGTGTCCTTGGACGACCTCGGTATCTTACCAACACTAAACTACGTCCACGATGGGTGCACTTGCCCATATGTGTGTTTAGTGTTAGTGAATATCGTGTTTTATAAATTCAAAACTTGGCTAAAGGTGTAAAAAGGGCTTAATTATATATCTAAATTATATTACACTACACAGGCATCAAGTTTTTGGCGCCGCTGCCGGGGACACAAGGATTTTAAGAAAGTTAGGAATCAACGGCCTAATCATATTTTTATTCTTCTTTTTAATTTTTAGGATTTTCTTAGTTTTTCAGCTTCTGCAGAGCTCAGCACGGGCCGTGCCTGGTCGGACACGGGCCGCGCCCAGCATCGTTACTGGCAGTTTTTAGTTTTCCAAGTTATAGAAGGCTGACCACGGGGCCGTGTCGGTGCAACACGGGGCCGTGTCCAACTTCCAGTAACTGGGATCTGGAAAACAATCACTGTAACTCCGACCACGGGCCGTGTTCACTGAACACGGGGCCGTGGTGAACCTTCTGACCAGCATTCTTTTCTGTTTTTATTGCAGGACTTGGAACCAGACGCCAATCTTACATAGTGTATGAGCTCCAGTTCTAATAAGGACATAAAAGAACCTCTAGAAGAACCCCAACTTTCTCAGAAAAAGATTAAAAGCTAAAAACCAAGAGAAGGTTTCGGGTGATCCACCTCCAATGGCGGACCAACGTACCCTCATGGATTATCTACGACCTACCGTAGGTAACCTAGGCGCCGCTATCAACGCTCCGAATGTTGAAGCTAATAACTTCGAACTTCGGCCGCATCTGATACAAATGCTCCAAAACTCCGCAACCTTCCATGGGCTTGCAGACGAGGATCCCCATCTACATATCACTAATTTCTTAGAAATATGTGATACCTTTCGGATCAACGGAGCATCAAATGACGCCATCCGCCTCCGAATGTTTCCTTTCTCACTAAAAGACCGAGCGAAAGCTTGGCTCAACGCCCTCCCAGCTGGATCGGTAAACACCTGGGATGAACTAGCCCAAAAATTTCTATATAAGTATTTCCCTCCCGCTAAAACGGCTAAATTAATGACTGAAATTAATACATATTCACAAGAGGACGGGGAATCCTTATATGAAACTTGGGAAAGGTTCAAGGAGTTATTACGCAAGTGTCCACATCACGGCCTTGCGATATGGCAACAAGTATCCACTTTCTATAATGGATTGTTGCCACACACAAGGCAGACACTTGATTCTAGCTCCGGGGGACTTTTAGGTAATCGACGCCCGCATGAAATATATAACCAAATTGAGGAAATTGCTCAAACCAATTTTCAATGGCACACCCCCCGAGGCAATAAATCTATTGCCCCGGGCGCCCATAAGGTCGATGAAAGCACTTCTTTATAAGCCCAAATCGAAGCCCTTTCTTCAAAAATAAAAAAATTGGAAATGACAAAAACAGTCTCGGTTATGGCTTGTGAAGGGTGTGGTGGGTCACATGAAAATTGGAGTTGTATGAAAGAAACGGACGATCAACAAGAAATGGTAAACTACATTGATAATAGACCTAGGCCGTCGGGTCCCCCAACGGGAACTTACAACCAAGGATGGCGAAACCACCCAAACCTTGGTTGGAGAGAACCCGGCAATAGTAGTAACCAACAAACCCAACGAACAAACTTTCAACAACCAAGAAATGAGTCACGAAATTTCACTCAACAACAAAGTGGACGAGAAAGGCTTGAAGATACTGTATCTCGCCTCATCTCCGACACTGAAAAGAAAAACTCGGAAAGATTTCTACAATTAGAATCAAATTTTAGAAATCAACAAGCTAGTATTCAAAACATAGAAAAACAATTAAATCAAATAGCTCAAAATTTTGCCGAGAGACCGCAAGGCGCATTACCTAGCAATACCGAAACAAACCCAAAAGCGCAAGTTCACCTCATCACGCTACGAAACCGCACCGTAGGGCCTGCAGAAGCGCCGCCGCCAACAGAAGAAACGGCACCCACACCTCTGCAGGAAAAGGACTCCCCTCCATCACCAGAGCCTACCAAAGCTCCTCGAGTTCCATACCCCGGTAGGTTAATTCGTCAGAAGACCAATGAGCAATTCGCGAAGTTCGAAAGTCTATTAAAGCAATTGCATGTCAATATTCCTTTTATTGAGGTCCTAACCCAAATGCCCAAATACTCTAAGTTCATGAGGGACTTCCTCACTCATAAAAAGAAAATTGAAAATTTGCAATTAGTCAATTTAGGCGAAGAATGCTCTGCCCTCGTACTCAATAAACTTCCCTAAAAGAAAATCGATCCCGGAAGCTTCACGATTCCCTGCTCAATAGGGGAGTCCCCCGTTCGTAATGCCCTAGCCGATCTTGGGGCTAGCATTAACCTCATGCCCTCATCAATGTTTAAAAGACTTGGCCTGGGAACCACGAGTCCTACAAAAATGAGCATACAACTCGCTGATCGATCCGTCAAATTCCCACAAGGTGTCATTGAAAATGTCTTGGTAAAAGTAAGCAGATTCGTCTATCCAGCCGACTTTGTCATACTCGATATTGAGGAAGACACCGAGGTCCCCCACATACTAGGGAGACCATTTCTTGCCACCGCACAAGCAGTGGTAGATATGAATGACGGAACACTCACCTTGAGGTATGGGGATGATGAAGTAAAATTCGGAGTTGGGAAGAGAATATAGGACGACGACCCGGTCAACTACATGAAGGTTATTGATTCGAGCTTGGATGCTGCTCTCCGACGGTGTAACATGGGACGCCAAGCATCCTACTCAGAAAATATATAACCTCACATTGGGTCTAGCCAAGGACCCTTATAAACGTGGCACACCACGGAGGCATTCCCCGGAACTATCCTTAGTCTAGTTTAATCTTTTAGTTTTAATTTGCAGAAATAAAACACACTCATGGTGATAATGGATGAAAAAGGGAACGAGAAAAATGGCCCCATGCACAAAGAACAAAGCAGCCCGACACAAATCTCCATTACAGAAGGCTCAACACGGGCCGTGCTCAACCAACACGGCCCCGTGCTGAGCCACCTGCAGAAAAACGCCCAGTTCAGGTAACTGGACACGGGCCGTGTTCACCAGACACGCCCCCGTGTCCAGGCTTCTGTCTCATTTCTTTAATTTCTGTTACTGGCACCTGAACACGGGGCCGTGTCCGGTCCCCACGGGGCCGTGTCCTGTCCCCACGGGGCCGTGTCCAGACTGACAGTAACATAAATATTTGCTTTTTAACACCACATTACACATCCAATCAACCTAAAAATTTATTTTTGAGACACATTGAGGACAATGTGTAATTTAAGTGTGGGGGGGAAGCTAACACTTTGAAATTTTGCAAGTCCTAATAACAAGCCTTACACAAAACTCTATTGGAACCGCTAAACACCCCAAATTTTTTTACAAAAATTTTTCAATTTTTACTTGTCTAAAGTTTAAGTTAGAAATCACAAGATTAATAAGGTTATATTTTTATAAAATTTACAACCGAGAGCGTCGTGATAACAAGAACCAACTTAGGAAAATTATGAAACGGCATAACAAGTCTCGTTAAAATTTGATTATATATACTTGATCACATTAAAAACCCATTCCCACAAAAGTGAGTTTTGAGCCTTTATTGAGCATACAAATTTACATCTTTAGACTAAATGCTCATTTTTCGTTTCTTGTGTGAATAGCCGCTTGGTTCTTACAACTCTAGAACTTGCCACGACGATTCATTCCCGGTCCTTACCAACTTAAACCCAAGTAAGTAAATGATGGAGGCATTAGGACTAACCATTTTTTCTTTCTACGCCATTATTTTTCAATTTTTTTTACCACCTACCCAAAATCCCCCTAGTTAACCCCTTTGAGCCTAAACCTTTCGTTTCTTCACCCTAAACCCTTTTTACCCACCAAAAACCCTTTTTATTTTTCACCCTTTATTTTAGTAACAAGCTCGGTTTTTCGCAAGCTCGATCTTTTATGTGATCAAAAAAAAATGATGAAGTAAAAAACAAACAAAGCTATGCAAACAAAAGCTTGTTTGGAGAAATACTTCAAAATAAAAAGTCACTAAAAACAAAATGTGTTACGAAAACCGACGCTTTTTACGCTTTTTGCCCTTTTTACTAACCACTAACCCAACCACCCACCTTTAGCCCAAGCCTAACCTTTCACCCAAAAAGTCCTCTTGATATTTACAAAGGTATAAAGTTAAAAAGGAGGAGGATTGATTGCTTGGCAAGCCTATGGAAGGCGTAAGTTCCATGCCGCTCTCGAGTGATTCACTAAAAAAATACACCTTCGGCCGAGTGTTGAGTGATTTCTCCCGTGAGGTATGTGAACTTGTATATAAATGGAATTTTAAAAAGGCATGTTATGCCCAAATAAGTAATTTATCCTATGAAGCGTTCTAAATAAATCATAACGAATAGGATTGTAAATAAATAAAAATAAAACCCAAAAAGATCTTGGATTCCCGACACTCTAGACAAGCCAAAAACCTTCTTTTCTACCTATTCCATTTGGGGGTGTAAGCCACTTTTAAAGAGTTTTGCTTGAGGACAAGCAAAAGTTCAAGTGTGGGGGTATTTGATGTGTGTAAAATGCAACATATAAATTACATCAAATAAGGCATAAAACTAACCCTTTTTAAGTACTAATGTTAGAAAAAGAGTGTTTTTGTCTTCCTTTTGTATTTTCAGGATGAAATGAGCTCAAAGTCACAAAAGAAGCAAAAAGACAGCTAATTCTAACATAAATACAAGAAAAGGAATAAAAGTAGACTGCCCGAACCCTCAACGGCATCTCCCCAAGCAAAGAAGAGAAAACAGAAGCCTGAACACGCCCCTTGCTCAGCCAGCACGGGGCCGTGCCCAAGAAGCAGCAGAAAAGACAAACCTGTAGAAGCTTCTATGGCCCACCACGGGGCCGTGTCCAGTGAGCACGGGGGCGTGGCGAAAGTACAGCAGGCGCATTAATTGTAATTGCGAATTACAATTAATGAAGAGAGATAGTGTCAGACGGGCACGGGGGCGTGTCCAGCGGACACGGGGCCGTGCCCAGCCTTCTGTTCAGCCTATAAATAGGAGTGCTTGGTTTCATTCCAACTCATCCCTTGGCACACCACCTCTCTCACATTTCATCCACCACCCACCACCACCATAACACCATCATCCACCACCATCATCCATTGTCCATCGTAGAGTGTGTGAGTCGTCTCGGGATCCAAGATTCATAGTAAGAGTTCTTGACAATCAAGGCCATGTTTGCCTAAGTCTCTTACATCACTTGGTGAAGACAAGTGTTTAGTATAATACTTTTTATTTTTAATCTTTTGCACTTTTTATTTGGTTTTGTATTAGTGACTTTAATAACTAGTTGCTTATGTTGAAGGTGATCTTTCCTTATCGTTTGTCCGTGGTGTCTTGGCATTATTTTACTGTCTATATAAAATAAAAGATTTTCACCATTCATATCTCCACAGTCTATATGGAGGTATGTTGGCTACCTGGTCGGGGGTTAAGGGAACGGTTTGGTAAGGGTCTTGCCCTTGTTCAGCGTTTAGAGGTCCTGCAAGGGACCTGGGTCAAATTTAGTAGGATCTCCTTCAATGCCCATAGGTATTGGATGGCGGGGATCCAAACTCTTTGACCCCCTCATAAGTTAACTACTATTAATACTATAACCCGGCTATTTAGGACTGTATCCCTGCTGACTCAGACTACTTAGCCGAGGGTAACGTCACCGCCAAAAGCGGGGCCTACCATAATTTGCATTAATAACTTAATTCATTATCTTCCAATAATCCAACCCTTTAGGATTGTATCCTTGCTGACTCAAACTACTGGGTTGAGGGTAACGTCACCTTCAAAAGAGGGGCCTACTACAATAACTAAGATAATCTCTTAAACAAGTGCAAAAGTGCGAAAATAATCAAAGGTTATACTAATACACGAGTCAGAACCAAGTGATTCATCTTGTCTATCTGTTTTTATTTTATTTTTATTTTTCAGCATTTACTTAGTTTTATTTTCTTAGTTAAAAACATTTTTTCTAACTTTTGATTTGATTAGACGTTGAGGATAAACCGGTATTAAAAGCTCTTGTGTCCTTGGACGACCTCGGTATGTTACCAACACTATACTACGTCCACGATGGGTGCACTTACCCATATGTGTGTTTAGTGTTAGTGAATATCGTGTTTTATAAATTCAAAACTTGGCTAAAGGTATAAAAAGGGCTTAATTATATATCTAAATTATATTACACTACACACGCATCAGTGATGCCATTCACTGATTTAGTTTTGTTTAAGCCAAAGTACACGGGAGGCCCTTGTGATCGGTCTAAATAACGCATCTGGTAACGTCCAAGTGATGCCTTCATCCAAAATCCCAAAGCCATGGTTTTCACCGCCAGTTGCGTGCCGTGCAGTTACCCTTGTAGCTCCATCACATAAGTCATCATTCTCTCGTGTTGCGTTGGTGTGTAACTGGGACTCTGCTTCAGACCATCATGGTATACCACTGTATCACCCGCACCCTCGGGTAAAACGATGCTCAGAGTATTGCAGTGTCGGGATTCGAAAGCTGAAATAACGTCCTTCTGTACTGTCTTCCACGAACACAGCACCCTGTTGTGCTAGAGAGATTTATGCTGCACGACTTTCGCAAATCCCGTGATTTGTCTGTGATAGCATTAATAAGGCTAAGAAGTTGCTGTATCCACGAAGGACTTTTTGGTGTCGATCAGTTCCAACCAAGACGGATCTCAGCGAGATCCACGTGCATTTCCACTTGCTGATTATATAACCAAAAGGTACTTCTCTAATCCAGCGATTTACGTTTAACAAGACCTTAAATAGTGCGGCTCCTCCCTCAGAAGCCCTAAAATAAGACACCAATGCCACCCATGGCGTTCCTCTCTCCCAGTCAAGATTCAGATTGTTGTCAACAAATGCGGTCGATTTATGTGCTTCCCTGAAGCTGCTGGTGTGTTGGTTAACTCAATGATCTTGGTGCATAACATTGGAATGGCTGCACTACATTCGACATGCTGTTCTAAGAGTATTCTTCCATTGGACTACCATCTGACAATAGCTCGTTCACTAGCAAATCTTCGAATGGAAGTTTGTTCCTCGCAACTGGTCGACGGGTTGTCAATACGTGGTCGAGGTAAACGGTTCTTAACTGTCAACTTGTCGAGTTCTCGTTAATCAGTACACATATGAAAAGGCTTCTCTTAATGGGCATAGCGGGGGCTCCTTAAAGCGAAAACTCCTGTCCAACAGTTCCCGTAGTTGGTTAAAACAGCTCCTGAAACTTTCCCGGTGCAAACCGGTAAAGGGGTACGAGTAGTTAGAACTGCCTCCGGCGTGAGATCAAACTGAGTTCCTACCTAACAGTTGTAGAGATGATCCTAGAAGTCCCTCGGGCAGCACATGGAGGATTATCACGAGCAGTTGGTGGATCCTCGATCCTCACGTCTATAACAGTTGCCACGTAGCGGGGTCATTCCTCCGTGGACACTCCTGGTTATGAATGCTGACATACACTAACTATTGCGCCACCCTGACGCGTTGGAACAGATAACAATTCTCCACAAAGGAGAGGCATACGTAGAATTGTCTCCTCACGGGGTACATCTATCAAGAATCACAGAAGAAGGGTCGATGCCGAACACTTGTCCCACAAGGTCATGTTTGCATCCCAACGATCATATGAGGTTTCCATTGTCTAGCCATCGGCCGAATCCACAACAGGTTCAAACTCTCGGGAGCATCAGGGTCAAGCAGAACAGAGACGAAGCGGATTCCTACTCAAACTAGCTACCATGTCGTTAAAGTCCTGACGTCGCCCACGCCAATTCTAAATACCCTTCCATGAGCATCATTTCCAGTGTTGTTGTTTTCGTTACAAAGATTTCCAGTACTGTTGTTGTTCCTTTGGTCATTGTCCTCTTACTTAACCACGGCCAATCCATGTTGTAGGCACTTTTATTTCCTTACTGTAGGCTAGGGTTACGAATACCTTGTTGTCGCTGCAACTGCTGCTCCCAATGTCGTCGCTCGAAACGAAGCCCTATAAGAGTCCATCATTTCACATTCTGCCACGTCCTAACGCGCTACTCACTGTGCTTGTAGTTACGCATACCACACTAAGGTTAATTATCATCACTTATGCCTTGATTGCTTCGTAAGAGTTGACTCCCATGGGTCGCTGACAAGGGTTAAGGATTCGATTGAAGCCAATTCGCTGGTGCTCATTACCGGTAATCAGCGTCGCCAAAGTACTAAGGTCGGTAGTGTGTTATGCTCATCCTCCTGTCCATCGATGTTGCAAGCGGTTTGAGTAATACACAGTATGTTGCGGGAGTGTTGCAGAAGTGATCGCACTTCAAAATTTGAGGCGTCAATACGTTAAGTTCCAACAAGCAAAGAAAGGTGGGAAAGATATCGATCAATCATTCGATGCTGCGACGTCCAACACATGGACGTTCGTATAAGCAATTAACATTCTACACGGTTCGCTGAGTTCAGATAGGTGTTCAGGTAACACTCGATAGCATCGAGTTTCGAAGGGATCTAAAGATATATGAAAAGTTCACGTTTGAGTTTGAGTGGGGGACAATTATTGCTATGACCCCTATAGGTTTGTTATGTTTCTCATCGGTCAAATGACGGAACGGAACCCCTTTTCCACTTGTTAAGCCTCACTGGGATTCACATGCACCCCACAGTATTATTATGTGTGCACCCATAATAATATTATGATTTGCACGCTCCTCTCAGCTCATCTTAACTCATGTCAAATGGTTCCTCCAACTCGAGTAGCAAATAAAGAGTATCACGAAGCGTAAGTCATGAAGCTTTAGGGAAATACCACCCTATTAGTCACATGACACATGCAAGTATACATGAATTCATACTGTTGTGTTAAACGTGCAATCACATGCAATATCATATGTAGGTGTTCAATAGTTATGTAGTACAATGAGTATATGGGAGACGAACCTTGCAATCTGGAGCTGAGTGTCATGGTCGTATTCACGTCTTTAGAACTGTTCGGTTATAGTCTGGTTTTACAAAAACGTTTTCCCCTTTTTAATAAAACCAAGTTCACTATAACCAATGGCTCTGATACCAATCTGTCACACCCCCAAAATACCACATGCGGAAAACCCCGCGAGGCGTGTGACATACCAGGATCTTAGCCATCAATCACATTGAACTCATAGTTACATGTAAATAAAACTTTCATTGATTAACAGTAAGGGTTACAACATTACATTAATTCACAGTTTACAGCGGAAGCATAAATCATTCGTTAAGTGTTTACAAACCACATGTAAAGAGCCATTAGTCTTGTATTGTATTTCCATGTATCTCGACCCACGACCACTCCAACTTCCAAGACAGCAAGTTCCAATGTTAAGTACCTAAAGGCCTGCAAGGCATGTAACAACGAGTCAACAACAAAGTTGAGTGGGTTCACAGTTGGTTGTTTAGTTATGGTATTCGTTCGTAAATCATATGTTCGTTTCGTAAACCATGTATCGTATTAATTCGTATCGCGGTCTCCCAGACATGTCTGCGAAGATTAGTGGGGGTTTCCCATGTGTTCTAGACTAGTTGTATCTGTATCCGTATCGTGGCCTCCCATACATGTTTGCGAAGATTAGTATTCGTATCGCGGTCTCTCAGACATGTTTGCGAAGATTAGTGGGGGCTTCCCATGTGTTACTAGTCTAGTTGTATCTATGGGTGTCCTTCCCCGAACGAGGACAGTGGTACGTATTCCAGTAGCGATAAAAGTACGAGTAATCATTCAATCCCATTCCCAACCCACCGGGAATCCCATGCCTTGGTAAGAGTGTGAACTCACCTTGGTTTGCTCGGTATGCTAAACTATGTGCTCACAAGAAATCAGTCAAGTCCTATAGTGTGCACGTATACATAATCAGTACATGTTTGTAATGTTTCACACACGATCTATGTCACCAAGTGTGTTTGGCAATTAACATCATGCATCACGTAAGCAGTTAATCAATTTCATCCAACTCATGTTTCACATACATGTCCTTCACAGTTTATTCTATCATGGTTATTCTTTAACATACTTAACAAACTTAACAAACTTAACAGGATTAACATACATAACAGGAATAGTAAGCTAACAGTGTTAGTTAACTAACAGAGTTAACAAACTAATAGAGTTATATACTTAACAGAGTTGCATACATAATTTAACTGAGTTAATAGACTTAACACAGTTAATAGACTAACTGGTTTTACATTCTTAACATGCATAGCAGAGTTAGCATACCTAACAGAGTTAACATACTAACAGAGTTGACATACAAACAGAGTTAACATACTGAACTACTGTTACTTATAATTTCACGAGGAACCTTAAGTACTTACAGGTTTCACGAGGAACCTTAACCTTCCCCTACGGGGAACCTTAACCTTCCTCATGAGGAACCTTAACCTTCCTCAACTAAAGGTTCCCCAGGTAATCATCGTCATCAGTTACAGAACACAGGAAACCCTAATAATCATCTAGTAGGTACATAATCACATACTGAAAACTCTAACCATCATCACTAGCCGTTTCATCATACTCATCAATCATACAGTTACATTCCAACATAAGGAACATTCATGGCTATCGATCATCATTCCTAATACATCACAGTCGTTAACCTCTAGCATGAATCCCTAAATCATAAAGTAATTATATACGATCTAGATTTTTGTCATATATGCATCCGATGATTCGACCCATTCAATAAATACAGCACATAATATACAATGTCAGTCATCAACCACAACTAATAACATTGAACGTTGAATACAACAGAAACAGTCACAATCATCAGACCTAGTTTAAAACATCAAACCCTAGTTGATGACATATGAGAGCACGGATTCTAGTATCCCACAAAATAACCAAGTAGTGCAACAACGAATCTAATCGAATGATAGTATACTAACCGGGTACGTGGTGAGATTAACGAGGGCTTCGCGAGAGATGACAGTTGTCGTCGAGTGGAAGAGGGAGAGAAGATGAGAGCTAGGGTTTAGCGATTCGCGTGACTGATAAACAGTCAGTTCTTAACATAAAGTGAGGAGTTGGGCCGAACTTCCCTGGGCCGAGGCCCGTTTCCCCACGAAGTTTTCAATCTTCGTCGGAATGTTGGTGTGACGAAGGTTCAATGTTCGTCGAGTGGTTGTTTCGGCGAAGGTTCCAAGCTTCGTCGAATGGATGTTATGGCGAAGCTTTCGAGCTTCTTCGTGTGTGTAGGTGGCGAAGGTTATTCAGAATCCAATTTCACCATCTTTATTAATAGTTCACAGTTAAATGTTTAAAATAATTACATCCACATATATCAAGCATGAGCAAGTTTTAATGCAAAGAATTACAAAGACAAATCATGAAACGATTAATGTGTCAAGTAAAGACCTTGGAAACTCGGGTTGTCACAGGTGACTTCTAAGCAACAATCCTTTTTTCAAGTTGTTTGATCCTATCACACTTGATCCATTATGATTCACTCAATAATCATTTTGTATGGATAAGCTTGGGCCATTATAGGCTAAACTCCTTATGTTGCATGGGTTAAAGATGAAACTTAGTATAAATTAAATGTTTAATCTTTGGCAAAGAGGTGTGTTGTGTCTTTAATAATTATTTTTACCCTTCTTCCTCCGTAATGAGCTTGTGATTGTTTTGGTCTTTGATCTGGTGGGAGTTCTTGATAACTAAAGTAGGTGAAGCTTCTTAGTACACTCATGGCGTGTAACAATGCATATATTAATAAGGGAAATCTGATCTTAGAGAAGTAGTTGATCCATTTGTGGAAACACATCTTGTGATCAACCCTCGCTAATCAAGGATATCATTGTTGGCCTACATGATCTATATGTTAGGCCTCAACGATTAGTTAAAACTTGGCCTTGTGACCCATCTAATACATTCTATATGTTAGACTTGGCACGGTCCAAGAGTTGGTAAACCCATGTTAAAATACTATATGTTTTATATAGTTTATTATTATAACGCCACCGGTTAAATAAGGATCAATCACCTTAATTAATCACAGTTGTCATTAGCACCCGTGGGGAGAACTTAGATATATCCTTGCTATCTTTGAAGTGAGACAAAGGTATGCCAAATAGAGGATCGAAAGCCATGGGAACCATGTAAAAGAAAAAAAGAGTAGTTAGATGTAGCTAACCTAAGATTAGAGGATTGTTGCTTGAAAAGAACCTTTCCCTAAGATTGGGAAATGAATTATTTTTAACCAGTTCTAATTCTGTTTTAACCTTAAAGTCACATCTTGTAAATCTAATAAAAATTTGTCGGTAACCTTAGCTAGGAGCGGGGTCTTTAAGTTAATTAACCTCACCTCTTGCCAA
The DNA here is from genome assembly GCF_002127325.2 of Helianthus annuus. Taxonomy (NCBI): domain Eukaryota; kingdom Viridiplantae; phylum Streptophyta; class Magnoliopsida; order Asterales; family Asteraceae; genus Helianthus; species Helianthus annuus. The sequence continues at coordinate 152,620,494 of NC_035444.2, forward strand.
TTAAATAACTATAATTCGTCCCAAGTGGATTTGGAGATCCAATGAAACACCCTTCGTGCTCTTGATATTCTCTACTAATAATCTATTACATGCTTTTATTTTCTGGTTCTAATATAATAATAACAAAAGATAATTAATTAAACTAGTTGGTAATTTAAAGTTAACAATTAAAAGTCGTAACCTTTGTGTTTGATACTTGGCTACATACGATAGGTACGCTTGCCTATTATATGTGTCTAGCCAATCATTTCTTATAAATTTAAAACTAGGTGAAAGTGTTTAAAAGTTATTAAGTTAACCCACCTAATACGTGCTAAGAGTTATTAAATTAACTAGACCAATACATCGCAGGACAAGACAAATCAAATTAAAAGTTGTATCCTTTGGATTCGATACTTGGTTCTCTCTACTACCACATAACCACAATCGTGACCTTTTCTTGTATCTGTCCAAAGAAACCAAATCCCACTACCTCCAATAACTATCAATACACGACGAACGCTGCCACCACGACAAGTATCCCCACTACCCGTTACATCACCGACCATAATCACTCTTTATCCCCTTTCTCTCTCTTAAAACCAACTCTACCTCCTCCACCATCTTAGCCACTGCAACCTCATGTAGCCGGCGGTGGTGATAACATTTGCGGTGGTGGTGAGATAGACAAAAGACAAAAAAATGGTGGTTGTTGTCCTAGTATTAGGAGAGAGAGAGAGAGAGAGGTGACAAATCTAAAGGATGAAAGGTGGAGTGGTGTTCAATGAGAAGCAAGAAAAAATTAAACAGAAAATATGAGGAGCGGAGCAATGAAATTTTCTAATTAATACATGGGAAATTTTGAAAAGTCAAGGCCATTTTATCTATTCTCTTGCACATTGTTTTATAAGATTGCTCTATTCTCTTGCACTTTGTTCTATTCTCTTGCACATTGTTTTATACTTTTTTTTAGTTTTATTATAATAATACTTGTCCAAAGTAATTTTACTATAGTTTGGGAGTTTGGGCGTTTTATGGCATGATGCGTTTCACAAGCATTTGTCCGTTTGGCATTTTATTTTATTTTTTTAGAGAATTAATGTATTTTGTTCTTAGCTGAAAATTGCATAACAAACAACAGAAAAATAAAATTAAAAAAAATAGAAGCAATTTATCTTCCAAATCTTCACTGCCATCAGTCTCTTTCTTCTTTTGAAACTACAAGAAGTGTCACGAATAAATGGCGTTTTGGTTTTGGTGTGGTTTTTTGTTGTTCGTGTGTTGAAGTGGGTTTGTGGATGTTGGAGACATAGATCAACGCCGTGTGGGTGGATGTTATATGTCCGTCATCTTCATTAGCATCATCGAGTCCAAAATATCATTTACACTGGGATCGGTCTCTTCTCCTCATCCAAACCTTCTTCAAGAACAAAGAAGACAAAATGACAAATCGGTGTGATCAATCTCTTTTTCTTGAAATTTGTCCATCTCATGCAGCAAAATCTTACTCCTCTCACCTAACAAACCATTCAACGAAACTTCATGCAGAACATTACTGAGTATCGAAGAAACGATGTTTGCCATCGTTGATTTTCCTAACTTTTTGGCGTTTTACAATGAGTGGTATTTAGGAACCATTATGTTTGTTTTTTTGGTGTGATCAATGGAAGGTGCTGAGACGTTTCTCTTATAGGATGTTTTTGGCGCGTAGTTTAGGCGGGACATTATTATAACAATAAATGCAATTAACAAAGTATCCGATTTTGCTCAGTTTTATCTGTTAAGTCTGTAACACGTCCCATCTTTCAAGCATGACGTTTATATTTTATGGCGTTTTTATAGGCCAATACCTTAACTATAACGCAGAAAAAACTACGCAGTAATAAAATTGGTGTTTTGTATTTAATTGGCGTTTTATATTTTAATGGTGTTTTATTTATGAAATGATGTTTACCCTTTCTACCCTTAATGAAGCATGTTCTAGTAATAAAATTAATGTTATTTACGATAACGCCACCACGCCAATCTAGTCCATAGATTGTTTTAATTTGACGATCCATAACCGTTCTCACACTTTTAACCGTTTTCTCTAAATCCTGACCCTATAGGAAAACGGTGAAAAGTGTGAGAACGGTTAGAGCGATTATGGATCGTCAGATTAAAACAATCTATGGAATAGATTGGCGCGGTTGCATTTTAGTAAATAACACCAATTTTATTACGTGGACGCACGTCATTAAGGGTAAAAAAGTAAAAAACCATTCCTCACATAAAACGCCATTGAAAAATAAAAAGCCAAGTAAATACAAAACGCAAATTTTATCACTGCGTACTTTTTTCTGTGTTTTTATTTAAGTTCTCTGGCTACAAAAACGCCATAAAATATGAAACGCCATTATATATAATGCCAAAGTTTGCATCCGGATATATGTTAATTACATTTTTTGTTATAAAAATAACATCCCGCCTAAACTACGCACCAAAAAAATTCTATAAATAGAAACGCCTCACCACATTCCGTTTATCACACCAAAAAAAAAACACAAAAAAAACACACTGTGGTTGCTAAAAAAATTTACAACTCAATGTAAAACGCCAAAAAATACAACGATAGCAAAACGTATTTTCTTTGATCCTCAGTAAATGTTTTGCATGAAGCTTCATTTAATGATTTGTTACGTGAGTGTAGAAAGATTTTGCTGCATGAGATGGACAAAATTGAAAAAAGAGGGACTGATGACACCCATATATCATACTGTCATCTTTGTTCCTAAAGAAGGTTTGGATGATAAGAAGAGACCTATACCAGTGTAAATGCTACTTTGGCCTCAATGAATATTATGAAGACCACAGGCAGACAGCATCCACCCACAGGGGGTTACTCTATGTCTCCAACATCCACAAAGACACTTCAACACATGAACAAAGAAAATAAACAACGCCAAACCCAAAACGCCATTTATTTGTCACATTTCTTGTAGTTTCAAAAGAAAAAAGAGACTGATGACACTGAAGATTTTAAATCATAGATTGCTTCTGCTTTGTTTTTTTTTAATTTATCTATTGTTTGTTTTGTAATGTCAGTTAATAAACAACAAAATAATATTAATGCTCTCATGAAAAATATAATAAAACGCAAAATTTAGCAAATACGTGTAAAACGCCATAATGTCATAAAAAAGCCCCCAAAAAACTACCAAACTATAATAAAATTAATTTGAACAACTAATATTATAAAAAAAAGCGTGAAACAATGTGCAAAGAAAATAAAACAAAAGAAGTCCAATAATTATCTAACCGCCATTGGAAAACAAAACGGCATAATTACAGCCGTCAAAAGATTTGACGTGTTACATCATTAAAACAGTTGAGTCTGAAAACAAAAACATGGTAAAACTGCAAAAAACAGTAAAATGAAACGACGGAAAACATAATTACTAACATTTATTATATTAAATTTATTTATCGTTTTCAAAACGCCATAATTACCTGACATACGCGGGGAAAAAAAGTCAATATAAAAGAACACCATCAGAACCCAAGCTCAAACACGCCAAAAAGACTAAAACGCCACATATTCTCCAAAACGCCAAAAAATTTAAAAAATGGCTAAGGTTATTGCATGGAGGTTTGAAAGGAAAGAAAAACGATTCATCATAAAGTTCTCTGACAGGAGAAGGGTAAATGTAAGAACAATAAAAGCTATGATGGGAATGAATGAAAATGTTCAGAAGGATATCCTGGCCCTTGGGGTTCCAAGAGACAACGATTGTGAAAGAACAAGAACTGTAATAAAAAGACTGGAAAGAAAGTTTCCAGCAGAAGATGATGAAGATGATGATGAAATTGAAGATACTCAAATACCAAAACTTAGCAGTTGGGTATTGCATGAGTAAGAAGGAACACTTGAAGTTACTTATCAAAACGGGGTGCAATATTCAAGATCAATGGAAGAAATGTTGAAGACAGGGTTGCTATCTATCATTGAACAACTCTGTGATTTAAAACCTTCGAACGATCCAAAATCCAAGGATGCAGTGATATTCAAGAATAGGCTGCAGGAAAGAAGAGACGAGCTAATGGCGTTATACACAAAAATGAAACTTGATGAAGAATCTGAAGAAAGTGATGGGTACATCTCTGATGTAATCCCAGCTACGGAAGACTATTAGTTTATTTTGATTTTCTTTTTATTGTAGTTTTATAAAATATTAATCTATGGTAATGAATTATTAACAAAAAGGTACAAAACGCCAAAAATGACATGGAAAAAGCCATAACGCCAAAAGATTAACTATGTGACACAAAAAGAATTAATTCAAGGAGAAGAAATATGAGAAAAACAATACAACGCTAAATAATTAATAAATCTACATAACGCCAAAATTATCTTGCACGCAAAAAATAAAGAAGCATGTCAAACGCGAAAATCGTGAAAGGAGAAGAATACTAAAAAGACAAAAAAACCCCTCGGGCCTTGATCATGCCCCACGCCACGTGTTTGGCCAGGATGCGTTCTTACCGTTCTCACACTTTTTGCCGTTTTCTCCTGATCCCGTTTCTATATATATATATATATATATATATATATATATATATATATATATAAACCACCACGAGTTGTGAGAACTGTGAGAACTTTTTCTTTTCGCGCGAGTTAGGCCAAAATTCTTTTGCACAAATGTATATGAAAATATTATAAGCATGTCTGTAAAAAAAGTAAAAAAAAAAACCTGTCGAGTCGGTAGTTTTAACTGATGCAAGTATTTTTATGTGCTGGTGTAAATTTTGTACGAAGATAAATATTTTTTTAGCCTCTTGTAAATGTGGGTATGCGTCAATTTTTTTTTCCGGAAACAAGTGATTTTTTATGACTTTTGAGAAAAAAAATCGGAAAACCCTTTTGGATGGTCTAGTTCTTACAGTTCTCATAAATATATATATATATATATATATACAAGGGACCGCTAAAATGAGAACCACCTCGAGTTGTAAGAACCGTGAGAACTACACCGTACGGGGCGAGGTGGACCAAATTTTTTTTTCATAAACGTAGATGCGTGTATTATAAACACATTTGTAAAAAAAAATGTAGTGTAGTTTTGAGCACCACAAGTTTGTGTTTACGGGTACCGTAAATCTTACCGGAAAATTTACGGTACCTGTAAACACAATTTGGTCCACCTCGTCCCGGATCAAAAAGTTCTCACGGTTCTTACAACTCGAGGTGGTTCTTATTTTAGCGCAATTCTATATATATATATCTATATCTATACTATATTATAATGCATGAGGCAAGAGCATTTTAAGATACCCAAAAAATAAGAACTGTTCCCCCCTTTATTTATAGAAAGACCCCTAAAATGAGGGTACTTTGGTCTTTTAAACACTATTTATTTTTTAGCCCCTAAACTTATTACACTTAAATCCTTAAGCTTTTAACAAATTATAGATAATTAGTTACAATTCATCCCTTCACAACAAGCTTATAATTTTTTTACTTATTCATGACATATCTTATAAACTATATTGTTTAAAAAAAATCCAAAGATAGCATGACGACCTACACATTTTTGTCGACGTTTCAATAGTTGTCTTGTTCAATGTCGACGCACGGATTAAAAGGTACAAGTTGATGATGCTTTAGTGTACAAGTGATTTAACAACTTTTTAATAGTTTAGTCAAATATCAACAATAATTCCTAATTTAAAGGGTGACAAAGCACACCAACCCAAAGCTTCTTGAAACATGAAGTGAAGCGGCAACAATTTTAGGCGGCCCATATCTTTTTAGTTCAAATTTCGAATTCCAACACTCATCCCCAAATACCATTATCCCGCTTATTCCCTTCATTTGCGTAGGCCAGGAAGAACCAGAGAGAGAGAGAGGGTGACAGGAATGGGAGTCTTGAGAGAAGAGTTCCGGTGACAACAAGATGTAACAAGGTTGAACAATGACGGTAATAACTCCAGTTCCTTCTTTCCCTTCTCTCTATATCTCTGCGCTTCCTCTCTCTTTCTAGGGTTCGATTTGACGACAATGACTACGATTAATCATCACAGAAGTCCTGAACCCGGATGTATTCACTGGATTTCACTTACGTTTGTGTGTGTGTTTAAGATGGATTTTCGTTTTTTTGTAGGTCGTATGCATCTTCCATCATAAAATCTTTCAGGATCTGGTAAAGTAAATCTCGAATCACTTTTACTGATGGAAAATTCACTCCAAACATAGGTTCTGTGTAGATTTACTTGAAATTGTGGAATAAAAGTGAATTTGGATCGGTTGTTTGCAGGAGAAAGTTGTGGTTGTCAATTATTCGTGGCTATTCTTGAATGATTACGACCTGCAGGTTGATTTGAAGCATTTGATGCTGGTTTTAGCAAAGCTCTTCCTATGGGTATACTTTATTTACATTTTTTGTATATTATATGGTTTCGGGTCTTTATACCTTTTTAGGGTTTTTTGACAAAATTGGGGGTTTTACTTGATTTTCAGAGATAAAGATTGAAGCTTTGGTGTCCGGGTGTTCTTCAGGTTAGTTAAACGGGGTTCAGATTAATCGGATTGGGTCCATATTATAACGAATTCCTTTTTTATTGAAGGACAATTATTTTCCAATTTTCATGTTTTGTGATGCAGAATATGTCTTGTAATATATGTATTATATTAAGATGAAGGCAAGGGAGACGAAGTGGTTTGAATCGCCTCCGACTGAGCTCAGTCGCTGCAACTCACCTCTGGATCGTGCTCTCTCTACTGTTTGCAAATTAACAGAGGTGAATCTGTTTCGTTGTTTAATGAGTAAGAGTAGGATGTAATTCATTGGATATGAATCTTTTTCGTTGTTTGGATATGAAGTTGTTTCGTTGTTTAAAAAAGATAAAGTCATAAATTAGATCATTTACTGTTAGTTAACTATATAGCAGTAAAAAACGCGCCAGAGTCTAGACGCAAGCGTATGCTCTCGGGGCGAGGCGAGGCACAACTTAAGTGCCTCAAACACACTCAGGTGCTGAAAATGCTTTGCACCAGCCTGACTGGCCCATTTATATTTGTAACGTGCAGTTGTTCTATGTGGGCGGAAGGTTTGTCATTGCAAGTGATTGTGTTTGGGTGCTTTATCTACAGAAGCGACTTGAAAGTGAAGTCGTGGCACTATCCCTAAACATTGTTAATGTAAGGAAACACATAATTTTCAATTAAAATTTCACCCTCCCTATACACATCAAATTTCTGTTTATTTATTCTATTTACACGAAGCTTTACAAACTAAGGGATTAAGGGATGGAAGAACCAGAGGAGCGCCAAAGGTAGCGACGCAGCCTGATCCATTACTGGATCATGTAAATTGAATCGTTAATATGGATGTCTGAGTTAGATTTTGAGGTTTGGTGATTTTCCCTTTCTTTCGATAGCTGAGCATAGAGGTATGAATATATGGATTAATGTGTCTAATAGGGGTTGCTTTACACTTTGGGTCAAAATAGAAAGAAAACAACTGGCTTATGTTTCAACGGCTTTTCTTTGCATTGTGGAATTGGTTTATTCGAGGGGTTGACTTTACACTTTGGGTCGAGAGTGTTTTCTTAGTTTGATGTATGTATCATCATCGGTGGGGTTTAATTCAAGTACAACCTTTGTTTATGAGTTCAATTTTGACTTAAGGTCAAACTGAAGTTGTCGTATCATTGGTCATTTATAATTTTTTTTTATTCTGGGTTCTTCCATGCACTATCCAGCTAAGCAATTTTTTTTTTCTCTTAAGAGTCTTTGGTGCACCTGAAGTTGTCGTATCATTGGTCATTTATAAATATTTTTTTAATCTGGGTTTGTGTTATCCATGTTGGTTGTTGATTGATTGTTTTCACTCTTCGAACTCGTAGCTATTATTGTTCTATGCTGGCTGTGAAAGCATTTGCAGTTATTTGTTTATGGCAAATGAAACATCAGTTGGTTGCATTTTGGAGGCATTAGAGGGGCGTCAAGTTTCGAGTCTGAGAACGAAATTCGTACATGTTCTTTTCTTTGCTTCTTTATGTAAAATTTGGTTAGTGAAATGAAAAAAAAAAAAAGATACAATAATAAAGGTACATTAGTCCATAAATGCCTGGAAGAAATACATGAGCTCTCATTCATGTGGGTGAAATATAGGTTTAAACATAATTGTGCTATAGTTAAAATGAGTTTAGAATAGTATTACATAACAATTAGTTTAGTGCAATTGTATAGAAACGAAACTAAAAGAATCGAACCACAAAAACCATCAATCTAATAAATAAATCGAATCGATTAACCGAAAACCGATTGGTTAATAAAATAGACTAGCCATTGATTTCGGCTTTAGTTGAGGAAATAACTGAAACGACCGAACCATGTAAACCACAGTTAAAATGGACTAATCAATGACTTCGCTTGTGACGTATATCCACCAGAATGATGGTAAAATAAATATTATACGAACAAGAAAACTACCATAAATGAATACTGCAATGCAGTGTGTCGCCTCCGCTGCATCGCGCGGGCATCCTACTAGTGTGTGTGTATATATATATATATATATGTATATAGGCTAATTATAAGGAGAAAACCCACTCCAGTTGACTAAACCCAAGAAACCCAATTGTGTGGACTAGAAACATCCACGCCATTTATGTCAAATATGAGATAAAGGGCAATTTTGGAATTTTACACTAGACAAGGAGAAGCTTTTTTTGCTGACATCCCTTCATCACCATCACACATCTCTACCTCATCCCACACACTTCTCTCTCTCTTTCTCTCTCTTAGGATAACCATTTTCCAGATTTTAAACAAAAAATTCTTCTTCTTATCAAAATCCTTCATAATCACCACCATAACTCCAAATGCTCCAAACAAAAAAGATGCTCCGAATTAAAAAAAAAAAACGCCAGATGCTCCGGTTGAAGATGCTCCGAGAAGATGCAACCAGATCCAAAAGATGTTCCAGATCCGGTTGAAGATGTTCGATATTGAAGATGATGTTTTTCATTTGACGGTTCAATGTTGAAGATAATCCAAAAGATGTTGAAGATGTTCCAGATCTAAAAGATCCCCCAGATCAATAAGTATGTTTGTGTTTTTGTAGATCTTCCTTTTTTGTGTTTTGTAGATCTCTAACATTTTTTGTAATTTTCAGATTCACAATTTTTTGTGTTCCAGATCTAAAAGGTCCTCTAGATTTGCAATTTTTTGTGTTCCAGATCTAAAAGGTCCTCTTGATACAATCATGAAACAAAGTGAGTTTTGTTGTTACAAAAAAATAACAAGGTGGGTTTTGTATAATAAAGATAGAGTAAATTTTGTTAGATGAAACAAATGTGTTAGTTTACACAGGTCAAAGGGATTCGTGTTCCAGATCTAAAAGGTCCTCTTGATACAATAATGAAACAAAGTGAGTTTTGTTGTTACAAAAAAAATAACAAGGTGGGTTTTGTATAATAAAGATAGAGTAAATTTTGTTAGATGAAACAAATGTGTTAGTTTACACAGGTCAAAAGGATTCGTGTGAGTGTAAAAATTGGGTCATAATAAAGTAATATTTTTATTTAACAGAAAGTTACATGGTCTTTGGTTATGTTACACTTTTTTGTGTAACATCTTTATGTAACCCAACATAGCTGGATTTTAGTAATGTAACAATTCTAATATGTTTTGTTAGTTACATATTTAAAAATTCTAAAAAAAACATAAATAGATGATATATGTAACACCTTTTATGCTTTTTATTATTGATTTTATAAATTTTTTTGTGTAAAAATTTGTTTCAGATCTAAACAAATCAAAACAATTTGATTTAAGTTCTTGTTTATTGAATTAAAATCGAAGTTACTTTCTTGTTTATTGTTATTAATTGTAGTTTATCTCTTGATAAATTTGTTGATTTTTGTAGAGTGACGTGAAGCATGGTGTGGTTCATATGACGGTTCGATGTTTTAGATCTGAAGCATTTAGTTCTTGTTTTCTGGATATGTTGTTTTTTATTACTGATTTTTTCATTTTTTGTGTAAAATTTGTTTTCAGATATGAAACAATTTGATTTAAGTTCTTATGTATTGGATTCTTGTTAATGAAGTTATATTTTTTATGTACATGTTATATTTTTTATGTAACAATTCTCATAACAATTCTTTGCATCTTAGTTATGAAATTCCAAGATCTAGGCATTTTTTATGTAACACTATGTAACCGGGTGTTAGAAATATAACAATCGAAGAAAAAATGAATGTTACATTTTTTTGTGTTACATAAAAAATGTAACAATCAAAACAAAATTGTCTGTTACATTTTTTGTGTTACAGAAATAATGTTGGTGTAGTGATGTAAGTGATTATGAAGATATGGATCAAGATTCTTGCAAACATTGGATAAAAATGACTTTATTGTTTGTAATTATTTACATATATTGTTCAAGTTTTTATTATGTATATACATGGTTGCAAAAGTCGCTAGGCGCTCCCTAGTCGGATTCGGGAGTACTCGGGAGGTACTCGGGAGTATTCGGGAGTACTCGGGGAGTAATTGGCCTGGGAGAAGAGTACTCGTGCCTCGGCAACCTACCTTGTAGCGAGTACTCGGGGAGTACTCGGAGCCTAGTCGGGACTTTTACAACCATGTGTATATAAAATAAATGCAGTAGGTTTTAAATTTTGAATTAAGTGTTACATATATATTTGAAAATGAAAACAAAAAGTGTCGATGCTAGAGAGAGAGAATAGGAAAGATGAATTATGGTGTAGGTTTGAAAACAAAAAGAGGTTTTTCAGTTCTAGGGAAAGATGAATTTGTACTTTCTACCCTTTTTTGATATTATCTTACATTGGGAAAATGACATCTCTCAAGAACCATTTTTTTGTAATCTGACAATTTCAAATCATCATAATTACACTTTTTTCAAAAGAATCAAATTTTGTCATCAATGCCGAAAATGCCCTTGTCTGTCCTTATTGTTATTATTTTAGTAAAGAGTTAAATGCCATTTTAGTCCCTGTGGTTTGGGCCATTTTGCCAGTTTAGTCCAAAGGTTTCATTTTTAACCTGTGGGTCCAAAAAGGTTTCACAGTTGCCATTTTAGTCCACTGGGTTAACTTCATCCGTTTTTTCTGTTAACGACAAGGCCAATTCGGTCATTTTATATGGCTGAATTGCCCTTTTAGTTAACAGAATTACATACAAAATGACCAAATTGGCCTTCTCCTTAACAGAAAAAATGGATGAAGTTAACCCAGTGGACTAAAATGGCAACTGTGAAACCTTTTTGGATCCACAGGTTAAAAATGAAACATTTGGACTAAACTGGCAAAATGGCCCAAACCACAGGGACTAAAATGGCATTTAACTCTTTAGTAAAAGTGTGATTACTTTTACTGCAAATGGATCACAACCATTCATCTTGTTTAATCCATGGTTGTTATTGGGTTTTCAGGGTTTAGTCAACTGGAGTGGGTTTTCGATTTATCCTTCCCCTATGTGTGTGTGTGTGTATATATATATATATAGGGTTAGGTTCATTTGCGAACAACCCCCATGATAGTGAACTGTGTGAACTAATCATATCCCTTGATAATCAATGCACAAGTGTAAATCAATGGTCAGGATTTGATGATGAAAATACACTAGTGTATTTTACAATTTGATTATGTAAATCAATGGCCAGGATTTACTCACTCAATTCACAAATAAACTAGTGTTCCCTTTAGAATTCCATCCTATATATATATATATATATATATATATATATATATATATATAGGACAAAGATCCGTTAGGAACCACCCCTTATTGCGAGAACCGCGAGAACCAGTGTGAACACAAACAGTAATTCCTAAAAAAATCTAAAAAACACCCAAAAATTTTTTTTTTATTTTTTTACTATTTTTTTTGAAAAAATCGCTATATTTTGTTAATAAAAAAAATAAAAAAAAAAATTCGAGTAACAGTTATCCATGCACATGTGCATATGTGTCGTTTCTTTGTCAAATTCCGTAATTCATTACAAATAATAGTCAATTGCACTTTCATTTACACTACTACGTGTAATACACTATCTTTTACATTACCAATGTTAGAAATGCACATGTGCATCTATATGTATCAACAGGAAATAAGGTGTTTTGGTACACTACTTTCTCTTTCATCTATCATTCCATCCATAATACACAAGCATGCACATGTGCATTTCTGTCATTTCTTTGACAAATTCCGTAATTCATTACATATATTAGACAATTGCACTTTCATTTACACTACCATATGTAATACACTACTTTTTACATTACCAATATTAGAAATGCACATGTGCATTATATGTATCAACATGAAATAAGGTGTTTTGGTACACCACTTTGAATACACTTTCCCTTTCATCTATCATACCATCCATAATACACTACCATTACCTCCTACCATCCATAATACAATACCATTACCTCCTACCATCCATAATACAATACCATTAACAATATTTTCACTTTATTACATGTATGTAAACACCATTTATACCATCCAATCAACATATTACATAAAAAATTGACAACTATAACCAAACCATCAACCACTAGATATAACTAACCAAAAAACATGTATATGGGTCTACTTCTCCATTCAAAATCACAAACTTTTTGTATCAAAACACGTTATATCATGGTTATACCTAATTATGCACATGTGCATTTTGAATATTGGTAATGTAAAAAGTAGTGTATTACTAATGGTATTGTAAATTAAAGTGCAATTGTCTATTCCTGATAATGTATTACCGAATTTGTTGAAGTAATGATACATATGCACATGTGCATGGATAACTGTTACTCGAAAAAAAAAAGTTTTTTTTTTTTTTTTTTATGGAACGAAATATAGCGATTTTTTGTTAAAAAATATTAAAAAAAATAAAAAAAAATTTTTTGAGTGCTTTTTTGATTTTTTTTAGATTTTATTTTGTGTTCACATTGGTTCTCGCGGTTCTCGCAATAAGGGTGGTTCTCGCATGAACCTTACCCTATATATATATATATATATATATATATATATATATAGGTAGAGGATCCTGTAAAAAGTGCTCAAAGTGTGAGAAGTGTAAGAAGTGTATTATAACACTATATATAATATTATATAACACCATATAAACACCGTATAACAATATGTAACAACATATAATACCATATAACACTTTGTTACACTATATATCATTATATATCAAATATAACACTATACATCTATCATAGACATGCTATCAGACAACCTATAGTGTTATATTTGTTATATAATGATATATAGTATTACATAGTGTTATATGGTATTATATGGTGTTACATATTGTTATACGGTGTTTATATGGTGTTATATAGTATTATATATAGTGTTATAATACACTTCTTACACTTCTCACACTTTAGGCCCTTTTTACACTATCCTTACCCTATATATATATATATATATATATATATAGGGGGCTGCTAGAATGAAAACCACCCCGAGTTGTAAGAACCGCGAGAACTACACCCCACGGAGCGCCGTTCGCCATGATTTTTTTTTTTTTACAAGTAGATATGTGTATTATAAACACAGCCGTAAAAAATCATGGCGAACGGCGCTCCGTGGGGTGTAGTTTTTTACACCACAATTTTGGTGTTTTTTAATTTTTTTTCTTTTTTCTTTTTTTTTTCACCAAACTTGTGGTGTAAAAAACTACACCCCACGGAGCGCCGTTCGCCATGATTTTTTACGGCTGTGTTTATAATATACACATCTACTTGTAAAAAAAATCATGGTGAACGGCGCTCCGTGGGGTGTAGTTCTCGCGGTTCTTACAACTCGGGGTGATTTTCATTCTAGCGGCTCCCTATATATATATATATATATATATATATATATATATATATATATATATATATATATATATATATATATATATATATATATATATATATATATACACTTTAAATTGTTTACGATGCAATTGATTTTTAAGATTGCTCTGACTAATTGTACATCAACCAGTGCCCAACCTAGTAAGTATTTTAACACATTGTTTAAAAGGGATCAATGTTCATAATCTATCACTTCCACAGACTATTTGTTATGCAGGGTCTATGTTGAGGTTTTGTTGGCTAAAACGTGTTGTCAGGTAACGCCATGTAGGCGACACGTAGATACACTTTTTTCACCCTTCAGACCACAAGGGGGTTTTATGGAAGAGCTCCGTTAGGGCATCGTTGATGATTGTGTGGATATATTATTTTGATATTAAAAAAAAAAAGAAAAAGAAAATCTCACATTCTCCCCTTCCACGCCCATGAGTTTCCCTAGCCAAGCCTTGCCCCGCGCTCTGAACGACACCCCTCGTAACAATGTTCGTGCCGCGCATCGGTGATATGGAACCCTTGGCGCTCCTTTTTAAGCCTACTCTAGTTTTATCTTCGTAAGAAACAAAGAGATTTTAGACGATCAAACTAACATAAGGTTGTAAAGTGTAGGAAGTTGGTAACGACATAAATGTAAATGTCCAAAAGGTTTCTTAGGGTTGTTTAAAGTGTCAGGACCAGGAGAGTCTAACCTTAGGGTTGTAAACTGACGTTTTCTTTTAAATTTTTTATTTTAAGTAAAGAAGACTTGTAGAAGAAAATGTTATAATTGTTTCATTATATTGGAAGTCATTTTAGTGGAATAACAGCCATCATGAGCATAATTTTTTTTCAAACAAAATGTCAACTCACGTAACAATTTAGGGCCACAAATTACCAAGTTATATAGAATCGGATTTGGCTTAAATTTTTATTGGAAAGCATCATCCACTATATACATCTGGTTAATTTAATTGAAAAATCACACAAGTTTCATCACCAATTATTTTTACTAAATAGACCGGGAATTTAACATGTTTATTGTTTTATGATTCAACTAAAACCTACTAGCGGTTTTATTGTAAAAAATGATGTTTAGACATTTTTTTAATTTAAATAGCTGATTTTGTTTGATCTTAACCAAAACTAGTGAAATTTAAAATGATACGAAACGTAATCTTAGATGATGATAAATAACTATTTGGAATATGTATCTAGTGCTTTGATATCACCTGATTTATATATGTTCTAATAGTTTTTACATAATTAAGGAGTCCATTTGATAACACTACCAGTAGATCTTCTATTCCCTAAAACCATCCCGGGAGTCCATTTGGTAACACCACCAGCAAATCACCTTATTCACTAACACCATTCTAGTTATATGGTGTTTGATTAACTGATTAGGTGTTCGACAAGCAATAGCTAGGCTAATCCTTGAGTTCACTTGGAAGATATAAATCCTAACCACAATGATTTATCTTTTTTTATAGTTATATGAATATGTTGATTGCTTAAATGTTGATCTAGATATATAATATGTATGTTTATATTGCTATAGTTTATGTGTTTGATTAACTGATTAGGTGTTCGAAAAACTTTGTTTGAAGATTTCCTTGACAATCTAATAAGAATGTACTTGTACTTTATTCGTATATCAAGAACTAGTTCATGATATTATGTCTGTCAAAGTATCATTGTTTAATTATAATTGTTAATTTTGAATGCGTGTTAAAGAAAGTTTGATGTTACGATGTGCATAATTTTGTTTGAAGATTTCCTTGAAAATCTAATAAGAACATACTTGTACTTTATTCGTATATCAAGAACTAGTTCATGAGAAGTAAAGGAAGCTCTTATTGTTTTTCCTTCTACTTAATTATAATGTTTAATTACAAAATGTTAAACAAATCATGATTAATAGAGTAATTATGTCATTTTTTTAGAGTAATTATTACTTTACAGTAATTATATAACTACTTTAACTACTTTACTAGTGTAAATACACATTTTTATAAAGTTCGAGATTAAAATGGTGCTTAATAAGATGTGAAAAAAACAATTTAAAAAAAAAAATTCTTCTTCACTTCTCATATTAAGGCAATCATTAAACATGTTATATACATAAGAAAAGTCATTAAACATTAATTTGTTCGTATGTTTTTTTAAACATTTACCACATACGTATAGGTTACGTTAATAAACAAAATTTGTTTTTTTTTTTCTTTTTTAGTTAACTTCATGAGAAATAAATAAGCATTGCATTTATTTAATTTAAAATTCAAAATGTGTTAATAAAAACAAACAGTTCAATTTGATTTTTATTTTTTTTCATTTACCTTTTTCCCCGTTAAGGAATGGAGTTCTAGAGAGAGTTAATTAATGCGTGCTTGCTAAAGTGTACACATAAACATATGATTTAAGCCGCATTAAAGATACCGTATTTAAATTATATTATTATATAGTTGTGACTTTTATAAAATTTTATAACATTATTACTTGGATCAATAATCATACATTTGGTATTATTTTATAATGCCCATAAGAATACCATAAAGAGGGGACAATGTCCATTTTAAGAGGGAATGTTAGGTAATCCTCCACTTCTTTTCAACCTTTTAGACTTCGTCCAATGGGCATAATTAGTAAAGTCATGTACTGCATGATATCTAATATTACTAGTGGATATTTTATGAGTTCCAGGTATTCTATTTTAATCGCTTAAAAACACCTGATTTTATCATAACAAGCCAAATAATCTTATATCAAATTTTGTGCCGAATAAACATTGAACGGGTCAGTAGCTGAATTTTTAAGAAAACATGAGTTTGATCCAACCGTAGTACTCTACGGAAAAGGAATTTTGTGTTTGTACTACTTTTTGAAACAAGTACATGTTCCGCCAATGTAAATAATAGATATATCAGTCCTTTAATAAGGAAAAAGATAAAGGTTTAGGTATGAATTTTCGAAAAGAATAGTTCATCATTACTTGACATAAAGTTTTGTTTATGATTTAAGTGTGGTTATATTCAAAGGATTTTATATTTGTGCAACATTTGTAGTCTTTGTTTGGCTTTTAACAAGCTTTGTTTTATTTATGTAGATATCTTTTGAAATTATTTATGTAGATATCTTTTCAATATAATATACATATATTCGTTTGAGGTCTTTAAAATAAAACATTCATCAATAAATCTATACATATAATAAAGTAAACCAATGTGTGACACATGTCATTCATTGGATACACCTATTTTTGGGTTTTCCCGTCTTTCTTTCATATTTATTTTCTAATAATTTATCTTCTAATTTGTAGATAATATTAAATAGAAAAATGTTTATCTGATAATTATAACCCTTTTATTAAAATTTGAAAAGGGTTTTACGCTCTTTTGGATTTTATTAAAATTCATGACTACATTATATAATTATAAGTTTGAATATATATGTCAAAATTAAAAATTATTCTTCAAAAATTCAGTAACATCCATACTCTATATATACATTTAGAAAAATGTTAATAATTGCAAATAATACTCAATAGAAAAATGTTAATTGAATAGAAAAAAATATAGGATATCATTAAATGTATATCGATTACTTAAATGAGTATACACATGCATGGGCGGTGATAAGGGTGTGCGGGGAGGACCACCGCACAGGGTCTATGATTTCGATGGGCACGTGTTTTTATAAAAAAAAAAACCCGATATCTATGTTAATTTTTTTAAAATAGCATACCAAACATGCTCTTAGTGAGCCCAATACCCATTGGCATTAGCTTTAGGGCATGTTTGGCTAAGCTTTCTGAAAAAAATTTATTGACTTATTGGCTTTTTGAAAAGTCATAATCTGCAAAATGATGTTTGACAATATGGGTGTATGTGAGAGGAAAAAACCAATAAGTCAATAAGTCACTCCATACTGACTTTTCCAAAACCCCAATAAGTGCATAAGTTGTTTCAAAAAACATAACCAAACATGCTCTTACTGAGCCCAATACCCATTTTATTTTAAAATTAAATAATAATATTAAAACATTACGAAAGAACATATTTTTTCGAGCTCAAACAGGGTACATGAATTCTTACAGACGACTCCGTACACATGTATAAGATTTTTTTACTTTATTATTAGTTTCATTATTTATCAAATATATATAAATGTCTCCGTCTTTGACTTGCATTTACAAGAAATATTTATTATATAGTTTAAATTGTTCAACCCGTGTAACACACGGGGAACTAACCTAGTGTGCTATATACACCAACCACAATTTTTGGTCTAGGGTAAATTAGATATTATTATTATTATTATTATTATTATTATTATTATTATTATTATTATTATTACTATATGTTTTTAACAACTTACATACCTTCTGTCAACTGAGACATGAACTCTACACTTTGAAGTTTTACCAACACCATATAATCTCTTGAAAGAAACTAAATCTCTCTCTCTCTCTCTCTCTCTCTCTCTCTCTCTCTCTCTCTCTCAACTAGCAAGAAGGGATAATGCATGTTTTGTCACTCCTGTAAGTCTTGTTCTTTATAGACTTATAGTCGTATGTATATTAATTATAGGTCAAGTTTTTATCTAATTCAGCCAGAAATATACTAATGATGAGAATGTTGTCAAAATCTTGAAAAGACTAATATTCCCTTGAGTTAATTACTGTTTTCATCCCTGTGGTTTGTCAAAAATCACTATTTCAGTCCATTAGTTTAAAAATTGCAATTTCAGTCCTTGTGGTTTCACTTTCGTAACCATTTCAGTCCACCTTGTAACCATTTCAGTCCCTGTACTTAACAGAATAATGGATTGAAATAGTTACGAAAGTGAAACCATAGGGACTGAAATAGTTATAAAAGTGAAACTACAGGGACTGAAATCGCAATTTTTAAACTAATGGACTGAAATAGTGATTGTTGATAAACCACAGGGACGAAAACAGTAATTAACTCTATTCCCTTGTATCTATTGATATCTCACAAATTAACAATTGGATTAGAAAAACTAATTAGGTATTTTTGTCATATATTACAATGTTCCGGAATCATATATACACACTTACCTAACATATAAAACATTTTCAATATATAAGTGATCTTACCTAGGAAATAGTAAATGCTTGTGTGACCTACATATACATTAGTTTCCTCTAAAGATAATAATTTGAACAATGAATAATAATCTTGTGTCCACCACTACTTTCTAAATGATTTCTCCCTCACTTGGTGTGTGTTTGTGTCTCCACCCACAAATGAAAAAGATGTCATGAACATTGCTCTATATATAGGGAAGAAATTGAGAACAAGCATCATACCCAATTAAGTGAAGTGCTTGAGCAATTTCAAAGATGGTAGCTAAGAGCTTTTATATAATTGTGACACTTCTTGCTTTTTCTCACCTTCTATTCATGGCTGATGCTATCTCAACATCAGGTAATTTCTAGGAATCTATTACATCACATGATGCATGCATCATTGTGTTACATTTGGGTACATGCATCCCAATTAATACTACATATTGATATGAGTTACCAAATCTTGACAGGGAAGGTTCATAGACATTTGTTGCATGAAAAAGTAGAAATCTTGGCATCTGGGGACAACAAAGATCAGGTACATTCTATGTGTTGTGTAATTTTGTGCATGTTAACAGGAGTTATCAAATAAAATTAGAATCTTGAACACTTCTTTACTTATTTTGTTTCTTTAAATGGACTAAAAAGATGATAAACGTGGAGGAATCTTCATTTCTAGAAGATGAGTTCATGAGTGAAAGGATGGATTTGGAGAAAACTGACTATCCAGGACCAGGAGCAAACAAAAATCACACTCCAAAACCACCACAACGCGATTGAGATTCAAATATCTATGAGTGTTTTTTCATAACCTAATTAGGGTTTGCAGTGTGCTTCAAAAAGTTAGGGTTTGAAGTAATTAAGGGTTTTAAAAGGTGACTTTTTATGGTGACATCTTGTTATTGGTTCGATGGATTGAGTGCCTGTGTGTGTGTGTATTAGGCATCAATGATCTTTCTTTTAAGATGCAGAAGTTATCATTTCATGAATCATGAATAACTTTCATATTTTGTTGTAAAACAATGCATGTAATGTTTGTACTGGATTGTGTAAATTAAATAAAATGTTTTCTGTTATCTGTTTTTTTGCTAGTGATCCAAAACTATGTAAAAGATGATAAATAAAAAAAAATCCATCACAGATGGATTAAAACAAAAGCTTAATTATGTGGTTTGTAACTACTTATTTCTTTTCCTTGATGTCAAGTTTCATCTGAATCAATATGATAAATCATTGCATCTCATGATACGTTTCTACAAATTACACCTATGATTGTTACATCATATAGTGTTGTTGTCATGGATTTTTTTGTGCATATAATTGGCCCAAAACGTATTATTTAAATAGTAATTATCGGCGTAAACGAAAGGATATTTTGTTGGAATTTAGTGAAAACTATGGGATAACAACATACCATATCTCCAGGATTAGCATATAAATAGAATTTGTATTTAGTTACTAGAATACCTAGCTATGTTTATGTGTTTAATACATGTACATATACCATCTAGATGACTATCCAATTATCCATAACTAAATTAAAAGTTCAATTATAAAAGGTTTGCATTTATCCATCTCTTATAATCAAGAAGGCGTAAGCTTATAGCAATTTTCACAGATAAAGATGAAGATGAAAATGAATTTACAAGATCCAAAAGAAGTAAAAAAAAAAAAAATTAAATTGAGCCCTAGGCTTCACTAATATGTATGCTAAAGAACATATATTGTCTCATTAAACACCTTTTGGTTCCATTAATAAACATCTAATTAACTGGACCATTGAGAAGATGAGAAAGTTATTCATTAGATTTACTTGGAGGGTGATCAAACTACTCTAATATGCATGATTGAATGCATATTTTGCAATCCAATAACTGAATAAGGGTGCAAACGAGTCGAGCAGAGTCCAAGCTCAACCTGGCTCGATGTCGAACTCAAGATCGTTTAACTTATAAAAGCTCGAACTCGGCTCAATTCGAACCTTGTTTCTAAAGCTCAAGTTCGGCTCATAGATTGTTTATCCAGCTCGAACTCGAGCTCGGCTCGTTTATTATTTATTAGTTAGTTTATATTAATTTCAATTATTACTTTATACATATTTTTTTCATAATTGTATAAATAGTAGTTATTATTATTTAAATATGTATTTAATATATTAATTAAAAGTTACATGATCAGTATCCTCGTTTAGGCTAATGAGCCGACTTGAGCTAAATAAGCGAAGCTCGAGCTCATTTATCAAACAAGCTTGTTTTTAGACTCGAACTCGTTTAAACTCAACTCGTTTCGAGCCGAGCTCAAATAGCTCGTGAGTAGCTCGGCTTGTTTGCACCACTGAACATAAGGATTAGTGACCTGATTGTAAAAGAAATGCAATAAGCAGACAAACTATGTAATAGGTTGCAAAATGAAATAAGCAAACAATCTATTTTTATCTTGAAATAAGCACTTTGAATGTTTGATTGAAACAAATACTTTTTTTTCAACCAAACACTCGATCAAACAAATGTGTCGAGTAAAATCACACTACTAATCGCTTGTTATGAGAGTGATTTTACTAGGTACATTTATTCATTTGTTTATTTGAGTGGTTGAAAAAACTTGCTTATTTCAAGATGAAATGGATTGCTTTCAATAGAGATCGATTATATATTTCAAACAAAATATCATTCTTTGATTGGATAATACCGTTTAGCTTAATATGAAATCGATTTAATTATCATGTAGTTTTTATAAGCATAAACAAAAGCTAGCTTGTTTAAATATGCAAACTCTCCAAGCATATATCCCTAATTCTTTTTACCTCTTTTGGTTTTAATGATACCACATTATAAAATATTGCCTCAGATGCAAATCAAGCTTAAAAAAGCAGAAACCATGCAAAAAAGAAATATAAAACAACCAAGCATTTAATTTGCTTGTTATTTAGGCTTGGCATCTATATCCATTACATGCTATCAAGTGCACATGAATGATTGTAACACATGAAAAAGTCAATTATATCTTTTTGAAAGGCTTAATTGTCTCACCCTACAAAAAGTCAATGTAGAGCACTTAAGAACTCTATACAAACATGGAGAGGTTAAGAGGGACTGATGAAGCATTTACCTGTTTTTAGTGTGTATGAGAGAGAGAGAGAGAGAGGAAGGTGGATCTGAGGTGGTATTCACTCACACAAATGAAGTTAATATTGGCCTATCTACAGGTTACAATTAATATCATAGTGATCTCTTCATTTTCCACAAGTTATCACTACTTTCATTATGTCATTTTTGTATAAACTTTTTTACATAATTAATATACTAGCTTACAACCCCGTGTATTACACGGGTTAAATGACGAAAAAATGTAAATTATAAACTTGTATATAATCTTTATTAATGAGAAAAAAGTAGGACTAAACTTTTTTAAACTATAAATTTGAGCGTCTACAACAACTTTTTTAATTAGTAGTTGACATTTAAATATTCAAATTAAATTTTTTATAATATTATATAATGTCATTATTTAGCATAATGATAATGTCTTTACTTGCGTAATATGATTGAAATTAAGTTTAATATTTAAAACTCAACTTTATTACGAAGTTGGACCATTTTTTAAGATGAAAACATATTGATAGTAACATAAATTTAAAATTGGAAGAAAATATTGAACACGTGTATTACACGGCTTAAGTAAATATAATGTTATGCAAAAAAAATGTCTTTAAAAAACCATTTAGTGTTCGCTTTAAAGATAATTTGGTACTTTATTTAGATAATTCGCTTGTAATTTTAGTCTTCTAAGTTATACTATAAGTACTTGTACATGTGATTTGATACTTTATTAGTAATTAGTTAATTATTGTTTATATCCAAATAATATATTTTATCTTAACAAATATATATGGTTAGGGTAAAATGAAAATTTTGACAGGTTGTGAGAACTTAGAGAACTTGGCCTTACAAAAGGTTTTTTTAATTTTTTTTACAGGGGGTGTGAATAAGCGGTTAGAGACTCAGGACGTTAAACTTTTTGATTTTAGATTCAAATGGTTAAAACCACTAAAACATAGGGACTCAAACAGTAATTTACTATTAATTAAATTTGAAATTATACGTTTGATCTCTAAATATATTAAATAATATTATACTTATTATATTATTTGATACATTTATATTTGTTATAGATAATTATTAATTAAATTTGAATTTATACGTTTATCTATAACTATATTAATCTATATTATATTATATTTTCTGTATAAAAATTAATATGTAATATTATTATTAAAAGGGAGAAGGCAACAGAGAGCGACACGTGTACAAAAAGATTTTTGTTTATTAGTATAGGAAGATTCATAATCATTATCTAATGTCCAAATTTTAATTAGTTATAACACAAATCTGCATGAAATAGGGTGCTATGCTATAATCATATGTAAGTTTTTCTGCTGAGAGTTGGTAGTTAAATAAATAACACATGATGCCTTTTTATCATTTTTGACAAATATAATTAAAGAGAAAAGGTAGAACATTATAATGAGACATAATAACAAAACATAGTTAAAATAATCACAAAGTATGATCTGGATTTGTTCATGATGAAATGATAGACCTAATGTGGATATTAAAATAAACTTTTCAATTCTGACTTCTAGCGTTTTAATCAAACCAAACAGTTCTTGAGGTCTTAATCCGCATAAAGTATATGTATCCACTGCACTTAATCAGTTATCCATTCATTATTGATAATTTCATTAATTAATTATGTATATCATGCCATGTGTAAAAAGGATAGATCACTTGTCTTTGAAAAAGAAAATATTGTTATATTATATTCTCACACTATGATCATATCTTCAAGCCTATGGATATGTCAATAGGATTATGTGGATCTAACCTAGAGTAACTACTACTCAAATTAGCGACAAAAATAACTCATCGCCAATATAGCGATAAATTTGCCACAGAATGTATAGTGACTGATTTTGCCATTGCAAATTAGGGTTGCAAATTTAAAAGATCTTTTTTAAGGGTATGTTTCTCTCAAGGCTCGAACCTTGACCTTCAAACGAAGCATTACTTCTAACTCCCTTTACCAACTACCACCCAACAAAAAAGTGTCTATTTTATTGTAAAAATATGAATTAAAACATTAAAAAAAAGTTTAATTATATCAGTGGCTAATTTGTCACAAAATTAGGGACTAAAAAAAATTAATTTGTTATTCTATATGTCATCAATATGGTAATTGAAACAATAAGATAAGTTAACTAGTTAAATCAGTGACTAATATGTCGCTAAAACAGTAAGTAATATGGTTAATTTTGTCAGAAAATTAACTAAAATATCTAATTCTGTTGTAAAACTACTAATTAAAAAAATAATGATAAATTAGCATCCGTGGCTGGTTCGTCTCAACAACTGTCCCTATTTAGTCCAAAACTGTCGCTGGTTGGTTCCAGAAACCATAGTATTGGTTCAAAAACCGTCGCTTTTTATCCCAAAATCCATCGCTATCTTCTGTCGCTAAATCCACAGTAAATATATTGACATTATTTACCGTCAAAGTAGGCTGTTTGCGATGAAACTGTGACGGTTTTGGCAGCGTAAATGATGTGATTTCTTAGGGGTGGACCTATAATGTTTCAAGGGGTAACCTTCGTTGCACCTTGACGTTTCGCTGACGCTCCTATGGTAGTGTAAATTTTGAAAAAATTTGACATTTTTCCGAATTCGTGACTCCTTTTTTTAATTTTGAAACGCTATAATGTTTCTTAGCAAGTCAAAACATAAATTCAAAAATTATGTCAACAAAATCTTGGAATGAACAATATATCCAAATTTTTATCGTATATAACAGATTTAATAAAAAAACAAAGATTTCATATTCGCAAGTTAAACAAACTCGTCTTCAACAAACTGAGATATACAACCAGACCAGTAAAGAAAAATTCACAAATTCTTTTCATGCAAACTGAGATATAGCGGCCCAACTTGTAGATCTGGGCCTTCGATTTTTCCACAGTAAACTGGCCCGTTTTGTCCATTGGAAATTGCTTTAAATGGATTACATGATTAAGAATCCATAAGTTGGTTTAGAAATTAATTATCTAATTATTTAGCTCTTAATGGATTACATGATTACGAATCCATAAGTTGGTTTAGAAATTAATTATCTAATTATTTAGCTCATGGTACTTATTATGTTTTTTGATGCGTGTTAGTGTATATATGTTTTTAGATATATATTTAAGCCCTTTTTACACTTTTAGCCAAGTTTTAAATTTATAAAACACGATATTTACTAACACTAAACACACATATGGGCAAGTGCACCCATCGTGGACGTAGTATAGTGTTGGTAAGATACCGAGGTCGTCCAAGGACACAAGAGCTTTTAATACCGGTTTATCCTCAACGTCTAATCAAATCAAAAAGGTTAGAAAAATGTTTTAAACTAAGAAAAATAAAAACTAACTAAATGCTGAAAATAAAAATAAAATAAAAACAGATAGACAAGATGAATCACTTGGATCCGACACGTGTATTAGTATAACCTTTGATTATTTTCGCACTTTTGCACTTGTTTAAGAGATTATCTTAGTTATTGTAGTAGGCCCCTCTTTTGAAGGCGACGTTACCCTCAACCCAGTAGTTTGAGTCAGCAAGGATACAATCCTAAAGGGTCGGATTATTGAAAGATAATGAATTAAGTTATTAATGCAAATTGTGGTAGGCCCCGCTTCTGGCAGTGACGTTACCCTCGGCTAAGTAGTCTAAGTCAGCAGGGATACAGTCCTAAATAGCCGGGTTATAGTATTAATAGTAGTTAACTTATGAGGGGGTCAAAGAGTTTGGATCCCCGCCATCCAATACCTATGGGCATTGAAGGAGATCCTACTAAATTTGACCCAGGTCCCAAGCAGGACCTCTAAACGCTGAACAAGGGCAAGACCCTTACCAAACCGTTCCCTTAACCCCCGACCAGGTAGCCAACATACCTCCATATAGACCGTGGAGATATGAATGGTGAAAATCTTTTATTTTATATAGACAGTAAAATAACGCCAAGACACCACGGACAAACGATAAGGAAAGATCACCTTCAACATAAGTAACTAGTTATTAAAGTCATTAATACAAAACCAAATAAAAAGTGCAAAAGATTAAAAATAAAAAGTATTATACTAAACACTTGTCTTCACCAAGTGATGTAAGAGACTTAGGCAAACATGGCCTTGATTGTCAAGAACTCTTACGATCAATCTTGGATCCCGAGACGACTCACACACTCTACGATGGACAATGGATGATGGTGGTGGATGATGGTGTTATGGTGGTGGTGGGTGGTGGATGAGGTGTGAGAGAGGTGGTGTGCCAAGGGATGAGAGAGAATGAAGCCAAGCTCCTCTATTTATAGGCTGAACAGAAGGCTGGACACGGCCCCGTGTCCGCTGGACACGGCCCCGTGCCCGCCTGACACTCTCTCTCTTCATTAATTGTAATTGCGAATTACAATTAATGCGCCTGCTGTACTTTCACCACGCCCCCGTGCTCGCTGGACACGGCCCCGTGGTGGGCAATGGAAGCTTCTACTGTTTTGTCTTTTCTGCTGCTTCCTGGGCACGCCCCCGTGTTCGCTGGACACGGGGCGTGTTCAGACTCTGTTTCTTCCTTTTTGCTTTGGGAGGTGCCGTTGAGGGTCCGGGCAGTCTACTTTTGTTCCTTTTCTTGTATTTATGGTAGAATTAGTGGTCTTTTTGCTTCTTTTGTGATTTTGAGCTCATTTCATCCTGAAAATACAAAAGGAAGACAAAAACACTCTTTTTCCAACATTAGTACTTAAAAAGGGTTAGTTTTATGCCTTAATTGATGTGTTTTATATGTTGCATTTTACACACATCATTTTTCGAGTTTGAGACAATAATGTTTCTAATTTAACAATCGAGTATTGATTAAATTTATATAATCAAATAAAAAATAATAAATTTTACAGTTTTACTATCATCTATGTTAAGAGAATATATTTAGATCAATTATGATATTGTGATTATCTCCTTTCCTTACATAGAGCATTCACAATGGATTTCTTATATTTCTGTGAGTGAGTTAATTATATTTGTAAGGCCAGGCGGGACGGCATATATTTTCCACGCGTAATACATAAAATAACGCGTTATGGTGTATTTTTCCCACCCCCACAACACAAGTTCCACACGTGATATTTTCCACGGATTCAATTTTCGTTATTTTTTCAACGCGTGAGGGTTTTGTTTTGTGAGTGTAATTGTTGGTTGGGGGGTAATTGTTGGGTGTGGTGGTGAGTGATGACCACCCCCACTAAAAAAGGTTGTGAGTGAGGAAAAATGGTCGATGACATGGCGGAACTTGATTGGTGCTTGTGAGTGATAGAATTCTATCACTAGTGACCCCCCCCCCTAAGGAATGGTTGTGAGTGGAGAAGAAAGGAAATATATGAGAATGTTACTGTTTATCTGTAAATATATAGGAAACATTGTTCACCTCTTATAATTTTTTTAATATTTTTAAAGGTGGTTGTGAGTAGAGAAGAGAGAAAAAGTAATGATAAAGGAATAAAAAATATTATTTAATTAAAAAGAAAAGAGAAAAATAGTAAGTTTTAATGTAGTTGTATGTGAATGCTCTTAGCTAGGCCAATATTAAAGCTTGAGTGATTCTTAAGATGCATTTTCAATTTTTCATCCTCTATGTTTTTGTATCATCTCTCATTATAGAATGGCCAATTGGATTTTAACACCTCTAACTTTGAAGAGTTGATCGATAACACCCGCAACTAACACTTTGATCTGCGACACCCGAAACTTTTAATTTTGTTTGTCATTTCACCACTCAGTTAAAAAATGACTAACTGAGTTAGTCTTCCATCCTACATGGCATCATTAATCCTACGTGGACTATATGACATGGCTAAGACATGTTATAAGAAGCAAAATGTGAGGGGACCCTGGCATTGTTCATCTGTTCGTTTTGGAGGGAACGATCAAGGAGGGCGACAGTGACCTAGCTTCTCAACAATCAACAATCCATCAAGTTTAAACAACGATCAAGGTAAGATTTCACAAGAACTAGTAGATTATGCAATGGGGGAAACGATTGATGTTATGCTTTGGTATGGTGGTTACATTGAGTTAGGTTTTGGTGTACCACAGTATGTTGGGAGTGAATCTAGGTTAATTAAAGTTGATGTAGACCACATTTCATACTTTGAGCTAGCAGATTATGCATTGGAAACGAAATGCTATAAATCAAGGAACTTTCATATGTATGGGTTGGATGCGGATGATGGTGAAATTAGGCATTTTGGTGATGATAGAAATGTGTTGGAGTTGGTTAAGAAGGTTTCTAGTTGGAGTGAAACATTTATGGAAGTATTTGTTCAAGAACGTCAATTGAGTGCACCTGAAGCCCACTCCAGTTCTACGCCAATTAAACCTGATACCCAGCGCAACCCTGTTACCCAGCCCAGTAACCCTGTTACCCAGCCCAGTAAACCTGATCCCAATCCAGTAAACTAAAAGCCCAATCTTCTAGGGTTTCCCCTGGATGCAGCTCTAACTCAATAGGTAAGCAAGCAGACAAGGACAGTGAAGATAGTGAGTTCATCGTGCAAGATGAAGAGTCAAATTCTGATGATGAAGATTATGATGAACTAGTTGAGACCAGTGATGAAGAGGAAGCTGCAGATGATGTACATGGATTAGAGTCAGACAAAAAGGATGTTGAGTGGATACAGTCACAACATGCAGTTAGAGAGGCAAACAAGATACATTTGGAAGCCAAAAAGAAAGTGCTTGATGAGGTAGTACATGAAAGACAAACAGAGGGTAATTTGCATGAAACTGAGGGTAATTTGCATGAAAATGAAGAGGCAAGGGTAGATGGAAACAGTAGTTACGAGGAATCTGACGGGGACATTTTAACACCTGGTGATAGTGAGGATGATGATATCAGGGGCAAGAAGTACAAGGAAGCAGTCCCATCTGTAGGTGAACATACAAATTGGAAGAAATTTATTTGGAAGGTGGGAATAAGGTTTGCATCAAGGGAGGCCTTTAAAGAGGCAGTGAGGCAGTACTCAGTAGCTAATGGTAGGAACTTGTACCTTGCAAAGAGCGAAAAGACTGCATGTGGCTGTATTGTTGTCAATTGTGTTAAAGGGTGTTCATTCTTTATACATTGTTCACTTCATAAAGGGAAAGAGTGTTACTTGGTAAAGAGAGTGAAGCATACACATACATGCCAAAGAAACATGGTAAAGAATAGACAGCTAACTGCAATGTTCATAGCTAATGAGTTCCTGCAAGTGTTTAAATCCAAGCCCAACTGGTCGGCTAAGGAAATCATATTGGCTGTGAAACATAAGTATAGAGTAATAACCACCAAGTGGCTGGCCTACAAGGCTAAAGCATGTCAATTATTACAATGAATAATTATCTTCTGTTGTAATGTCTAAGTTTAATAATCATTTATCTGCAGGGTCTTTTAAATGTTGTGGCACTTATTTGGCCAAGAGCAGAGCATAGAAACTGTGCAAGGCACATCTATGCAAATTGGCACAAGAATTTTAAGGATGAGGAGCTCAAGGAATTGTATTGGAAAGCTGCAAGAGCATACTGTGAACCTGATTACCTCCAAGCCATTGATGAAATGAGGGCCATAAACCAGGATGCAGTAGAGGCAATCTTAAAGCAGGATCCCAAAGCATTTAACATGTGCTACTTGAAAACTCACACTAAATGTGATGTCATTGTAAACAACATGGCAGAAACATTTAATGGTTATATCATAACTGCAAGGTCAAAGCATATTATATACCTGCTAGAGGACATTAGGGTTCAAATCATGAGTAGGTTAGTCATCAAAAGAACTGAAATGGAAGCCAAAGATGTGGTCATTTGCCCCAATATCCAGGAGAAACTTGATTTCTCAAAAGATGCAGCCTTTAGGTGTGAGGTATACCCCTCATCTTATCAGGTTTTCCAAGTTAGAGATGTTGATGATGTTACAGTTGACTTGGAAAATAAGACCTGCACATGTAGAAAGTGGCAATTAAGGGGGTATCCTTGTAAGCATGTGTGTGCTGTGGCTGGATTTTTGCATAAGAATGCTGAGGATTATGTTGACCCATGTTACCACAAAGAAACATACATGAGAACTTATGAGTACTCAATCCCACCATTGCCTAGTGAAAAGTTTTGGCCGAAGGTTGATTATCCAATGGATCCGCCTCC
Source organism: Helianthus annuus (assembly GCF_002127325.2). Classification (NCBI taxonomy): domain Eukaryota; kingdom Viridiplantae; phylum Streptophyta; class Magnoliopsida; order Asterales; family Asteraceae; genus Helianthus; species Helianthus annuus. The sequence goes on from NC_035444.2 coordinate 152,650,688, forward strand.
AATCAAAAAGGCACCTGGTAGGCCTAAGAAAAACAGAAAGAGGGACCCTCATGAGGATCCCAAGAAACCAGGCAAACTGACTAAGCATGGGGTTGTAATGACATGTGGGATTTGTGGAGAAAGAGGTCACAACAAGAGAAAATGCACAGTTAAAGGTGAACTCAATATATTCAGTTGATTTATTGATTATATGATTGTTTCCTAAATTTGTTTAATGTTAACAGATTCTCAAAATGCGGCAGAAATCGGAAGGAAAAAAGCAAGTAAAAGGGGAAGGCTAACTAAAAGAGGAAGGCCAAGTAAAAGGGGAAGACCAATGGAGAAGGCTGCAGTTAGTTAATATGTTATGAATGGTTAATGGTTAATCTTTTGTTGGTTGTGTAATGACTATGTAAACTTATGACTATGTAAACTTATGACTGCTGTGTTGAATCTTTTGAATGGTTAAACTGGTTAAACTCATTTTGCAGTTAACTTATGTCTGCACATGTATGGTCACAGGGGTAGAATGGTCATTCTGCAGTTAACTTATGTCTGCACATGTATGGTTACAGGGGTAGAATGGTCATTCTGCAGTTAACTTATGTCTGCAGTTAACTTAAACTCATTTTGCAGTTAACTTAAAGTCATTCTGCAGTTAACTTATGTCTGCACACTTGTTTTGGTCTGCATATATGGTCACAGGGGTATAATGGTCATTCTGCAGTTAACTTATGTCTGCAGTTAACTTAAACTCATTCTGCAGTTAACTTAAAGTCATTCTGCAGTTAACTTATGTCTGCACACTTGTTTTGGTCTGCATATATGGTCACAGGGGTATAATGGTCATTCTGCATACTCTGCACACTTGTTTTGGTTTGCACATGTGGTTTCAAATGGTCTACATGGTCTGCACACTTGTTTTAATCTGCATATATATGGTCACAGGGGTATATGGTCATTCTGCATATATATGGTCACAGGGGTATATGGTCAAATGGTCTGCATGTGCTGTATTGTTTTGGTCTGCACATGTGGTTTCAAATGGTCTGCACAATGGTAGTTATTTACTTGTTTTGGTAGCTATTTACTTGTTTCAAATAGTCACATAGAGTTTTCAAAGTCAAAGTCTCTTGTGGTCACAGGGGTTTTGGTCTGCAAATGGTCTGCACATATGGTACATTCATTCATGTGTTCAAATAAAGACATCAAAGCCCAACTTCACTACATTCATTCATGTGTTCAAAGAACGTACAATCAAAAACAAGTTAAATTCGATACACTACGTAAAACAACATGGCAATGATAACAAACAAACTAAACACAAACTGTTGCTTCAACATGAATTCTTTCGCACAAATTTGTCGTTTCAACATATTGTTCTCTTGAGATAGCAAGTTGTTCCGCAATTGCAAATTATATTCATTCCCGGTCATAGCATCACTTCTTGTAACTGCACTTGAGCTGCAAGTTGAATGAACTTCGAATAATTTGTCGAAATCTTTTTTCCACATAAAGAACTTGCAGTCGTCTCGCTACAAACCAACATCATGTCGTCAGTTCAAAAACAAGTTAAATTCAATACATGGATACACAAGACTTACCGGCCATTGTGAGCAACCGTAAAATTCAGCACCACATTGAACACTTCTCCTTCCTGCTACGCGAATAACAACTCTGATCTCGTGATGACAATACAACTTCCCATCCATGTCCACCTTGAATATTTTAGGGATTCGGTTGGTATTACATGAAGAGTTGGAAGAAGTAGACATGTCGATCAGCCAATAAGTTGAAGGTTTGCTCTGATCTCATGATGAGCAAATTAGGGAGCAAATTAGGGTTTGGATTTGGGTCGATTCATGCGTATGGCCTTAATTTAGGGTTTCCCTTGTTTGTGCAGGGTTAAAATCGAAGAAGAAGATGGCTTTTATACCATGAATGTGCCACATCTGCAATTATAGTCCACGTCATATAGTCCACGTAGGATTAATGATGCCATGTAGGATGGAAGGACTAACTCAGTTAGTCATTTTTTAACTGAGTGGTGAAATGACAAACAAAATTAAAAGTTTCGAGTGTCACAGATCAAAGTGTTAGTTGCGGGTGTTATCGGCCAACTCTTCAAAGTTAGAGGTGTTAAAATCCAATTGGCCTTATAGAATATACTGAATTGATTTATCCAATGGTGTATTCTTTTATTTTTTTTATATTGCAGTTAAACAACAACAAATAATAATAATAATAATAATAATAATAATAATAATAATAATAATAATAATAATAATAATAACAATAATAATAATAAAGACTAACTCGCAATATTTTTTTCCAACATCTTCAATTTATTTATCCCACGTGTCTCGGGAAGTGTCGTACACAAGTTGACGAATAACGGGCATACACTTTGTAACGTCGTGAAAACGAGTTTTTCCCTAGCGTCACTATTTGTTGGAAAAATTCATACACTCGCTTCAAATCTCCAACTATTAATAGAAAAACCGCCGATTCATTTTGAAATCATCGCCTAAAAAGATTTGCATCATAGACGGGAATTTCACAAAAAATAGTCACATACTAGATGTTCATTGGTGGTCTCACCGTCTCGTTTAAGATGTGGTCATTGAAAACAGTTGCGAACTAGAACTTGATACGGTCACTTTTTTGTTTGAATGGAATGGATTAAATATGTAAAAAAATGATTTGTTTTTTACTATTTTTAAAGGGTCTAACCGTTGGGGTTCCCATAAATCCAACTACCACAATCCCTCACCCACGCCCGCAATCGCCCTATGGCCGTGGGGTATGGAGCTTGGGTTGGGGCGTGGGTTGGGGGAAAACGCCCAAGGCACCACCCTGGGTGGGCTTGGGTTGGGGCGTGGCCCCTTGGGGCTTGGGTTTCAAGCCGGGCGTGGGGCGGGGGAGCAAGGTGACATGGCGGTTTGTGAATGGCCAAAAGAAAATAGCCGTTGGGCTAGCCGTTGGCCAACAGCTATATTAAAAAAAAATTAATTTTTTCTTCCATTTTTTCACTATAAAACTCACATTTTTCTTCCATTTTTTACCAAATTCAACCACATCTTCTATACATCTTCAAATTCTCCTTCTACAATACGAAAAAATGCATCCTTATAACCGTGATTATGACCCGACAAACCCGTATGCATTCCAAGAAACTAATCCTAGCTCACCACACAATCGTCCAATTCCTCGTCCATTTTTCATACACTCTTCTATGCCCCATGAAGCGAGTTATGCATCGCTTCTTGGGAATCGTGTATTTACTAACTTCCCACACTCTGATGATTCGATACCTACCCCGTTTACACAATCGCCCATCAACCTTTCACGAACCTCCATCGACCTTTCACAAAACGAAACCGTTCCCGAAACTCAACCACCCGATGATGGTCCTTCCGCATCGAAACCCCTCAAAAAGAGAAGTCGTAAGAAAAAAAACCGAGGAGGATAAAGTAGTTGAAACCGCCAAACGAAAACAAACAAAAATGGGTCTATGTTGAAGAAGTTGCATTGGCGAGGGCTTGGTGTGAACAATCTCAACATTCAACTTTAGGTATTCTTAACCTTTGTTTATATTAATGGAATGGTTATTTTTTATATAACTTTGTAATATATTAATATTTTTTTATTAAAATAGGAAATTCGCAACATCGAACCGCCCTGTGGGAATCGGTTAGTAGACTATTCCATGAAGAAATGGGTAGGGGGACTTATCGTGAAAACGATAGCTTATCCTCAAAGTGGAGCGAGATAACCTCCCAACTTACAAAATTTAGTGGTTTTTTAAATAAAGCAAATCAAAACCCTAAAAGTGGTGAAACCGAAGCCGACGTTTTGACAAATGCAGTAAATGCATTCAAATCAAATATGAACACCAACTTTCGTTGCATGCATTGTTGGGAGATTTGTAAATTCCATCCAAAGTGGGCGACTATCCCCACTGGTAGCGAAACTAACTCGTCTAGTAAAAGGTCAAGGGCCTCGTCCCAAGCCCAATCTGATGCACGAGATCAAGAGTTTGAGGACCTTTTGGATGATTCGCCAAGCCCAAACCGGCATAAGCATGGAAGAAATGTCTCAAGAAGGCGTGCTCAAAAATCTAGATCTGATACGGCATCGCCTTCAGCTGGGAGTTCTGGCTCGCGTAGGGGAATATACAGCGACAAGTCGGATGACATTTCATGCAAGTTGGATACATTCAATGTATTCCAACAACAAAGGGCCGAAATACGAAGGATCAAGGAAGCTAGAGATGCCCTGAAACAAAGACGGGATGATTTGAAAATTCTATCCCAGCCGATTGATCACCTACAGGGTGACGAGTTAGAACTAGTCTTGGCGTTGAGAGAAGAGATAAAAAACAAATATAAAAGTTAGGAATTTTTTTTTTGTAATTTTCTTTATTTAAAAATATTAAAAAAAATTAAATTTGTTTTTTAAATAATATTGGGTCAGCCCAGCAGGTCAGCCCACGAAGCCCACCAACCCCACGCCCCCCAAACCCCCGCCCCACCATACCGTGTTGAATGTGGGTTTACCCATGTCTGCCACCCCATTCCACGTGTCAACCAATGCCCAACCCAAGCCCCACCATACCCCATGGTCTAACCCCTGAGTCCCATAATATGTATTCTTATGCTCTGACAAGATTTAAGTAATTACCTTGACTGATTCTTAGCATGTATTCTCATCTTCTATGTACTAGGTTATAACCCGGAAACTTTTCGGGTAGGAAAATTTAATTTACAATAAATAAAAATATATAAATAACATTTTTAACCTCTAAAGTATCATCTTTCCCTCATCTCCACCACAAATTTTTAATTCAGTTTCTTAAAGTTTTTCTAGTTGTAAAGAGCCATAAAAACATACAAAAACAAGATGAGTATATGTAATGTTTTTTTTTTGTATATATAAAGGATAGGTTATAACCCGGGAACTTCCCGGGCAGGAAAATTTAATTTAAACTAATCATAAATGTATAAATGAAATAACAATAACAGTACTAATCAAAAAACGAATACCGATATAGGTTCCGATTTAGTCGACTTCTTGCCGGGCCCATTTTGTCACCTCTACTTCACCTTTAAGCAGTTTGAGAATCTGCCAGAGAAGGAATTCAATTCAATTCAACTCGAGTTGATAAATTACTATCAGTACCAACGGTGTCAATCATGTCACCTTGGTGGGCTGCCAGGTTGACTTGTTCAACCTGAACACAACTCACATATTTATTCGTGTCAAAAACATCAACCCTGTCACGGACACACTTAAAATCGTGTAACCTCAACACAAACCGTTTAACCCATATCTAAATGTGACGGATTGTGGGTAGTAATCAAGTTGTAACCATGTTAATCAAGTTGGTGGGTTGTAATTAATGAGTTAAACGGGTTGGCGGGTTGATCTGTAACTAAACATGTTAGCGGGTCGACTTGTTTAAATAAAAGTATTAAACAGGTAACACGAACCGTTTACTAAACGGGTAGGATACAACAACCCAAAACATGATTATTTTTCATGGGGTGTTTTTGGTCGTGTGAAAAATTGAAACCCCTAGATTCGGTACACATGGCCCGGACTTTGGACTGGTACTAAAACCCGTATGACCCACTGGCCCACCTGTTTACCAACTTTAGGACAAAACATTGAGCAGAACAAAAGACTCACAATGGTGATTTGGGGCCGAGCCCTAGGTACACGTTTGATACAAAGCATAACAGCAAGAGCCATGCACTCCATTTGGTCAACATCATAGTCAACACCCAAAATGGGGTCCAACAATCTTGAAAATTTCTCGCTATTCAGAACTGGCTTTGCCTAAACACGAACAAATTTGTCTCTTTTAACATAAAAACAACAAAAGATTAAAAAGAAAAGTGTATTTGAGTTACATACCCACATAACCAAACTCTCATCACCCTTTAGATGTCCATTGCTTATCGGCTTCCTTCCGGTAAGAAGCTCAAGAAGCACAACACAAAATGCATACACATCAATTTTCTCTGTAACTTTTCCGTGCGTAAAATACTCAGGAGCCAAATAACTGCATTGTATAAGTTCATATCCTATTAACCCACTTTCATATTCATATAATCTAGAGATAAGAATGGAGGAACTTTACAGAAAGTTTTTAACACAAAAATTGGAAGTTGAAATTGAAGATGCAAACCGGAATGTGCCAGCAACATTAGTAGACGTTATTTGCAGTCCGGTTGGTGTAGCCCATTTAGCAAGACCGAAATCAGAGAGCTGAAATAAGCAATAACAACACGATCAACTTAAAATCCATTACAAAGTTGGGAGTGAGAATTTTAACACAAAACTCGTAGGTTTGACTTTATTCTAAACGGGTTTGGGTTATTTTCACATAATCATCTTCTAAACACCCTATTAATGCAAATAAATATCAAGATGGATCACATGTGGCTCACATAATCACCTTCTAAACACCTTATTAATACAAATAGGGCTCTCAGAAGGCTCATCACCAGGCCTATCAGTCTTTGGTTGTGCAGCTAATGTAGATATATGATCATGAATATTCCAAAAGACAATTGATTTGTCCTTGCCTGACAATACAGCAAATAACTCAAAATTGGATACATAAATAGTTTAAATATTTCAAAACATAGAATATTAACTTTCTATGTTTCCTTACTCAAGTACTCAACTATCTAAAACCGAGATCCACTTAATATTAACTTGAATTATCAAACATGATAACTATACATGTCATTAGTTAGAATCATAACTTCAAGTTCTAATAAATTAAAGTCCAAATTAAACCATCACATTTCTAGCTCAAATGTAACCAAATTTCTCACAGTTACTCAACAAACTCACTATATAAGTACAAATTAGTGATTTCTTCACAATATATGATGTTAAATACACAGTAAACCATAATTCTCCACTCTGCACGCAAAAAGAAAAATAAATAAGATAAATATTGATTTCCCTTGCTTCCAAAATATAAATCATTCCTAATATTTTTAACTTGACAAACCAAAACAACACATGCAAAACTCCCACAAATGAATAAATTCAACAAATATCGCCAAACCTGTTGATAATAATCAAGAATTTGATGAAGAAACAGACCTTGATGGCGTCAATAAGGAGTCAGAATCAAAAAACTTAACTGGTCAACAAAAGAAAGATAAACATGAATATTGCAAACTTTATACATGAAAAGATATTTCACATCTGAAAGTATAAACAATGTCTTCCTTCTTCACATCTTGTAGAACAGTCTTCTTCTCCCACGCCTAGGCGCCATTTAATTTTTTATGCTATGCGCCTATAACAGAGTCTTCAGCCTCAGTAAAATGAAGAGGAACGAAAATAAGAAAACTACCAGAATAATATATCCCTCCCTTGTGGTATTTGCCACAAAACCATTCGGTGCAAGATTTTAAGATAACATCTGAATGTGAATTGCTTGATAAATGCTTCAAGAAGAAAGTGAGAATCTTACAATTAACAAATGTCAAGATACTGGAAACATCAACCAAAGTGTGTTTAAGAGTCATCCCACAGGGAGCTGTCGTCGATCTCAAGCAGATGTGATAACATTAAAGCCCATATGATCAACTAAATATCCCTTATCATCACGAAGATCTAAAAACATAAAAGCAAAGAAAAAAGCTTTAAAGTTTATATTCAAGAAAATTTAGAAGTAATAGTTTATGTACCAACTAACAAAGAGTGTTATATTAGATCAAAGGGAGCAAGATTATACCTGGAGAATCAGAATGCCAAGACTCAAAAAACACTACCGATGAAGCCACTTCCTCATCAATTTCACCATGATTAAAAGAATACCCATTAGGCACGAAAACACCAAGTCATCGAAAACACCATTCATTCTCCCCACCTTCAAGCAAGTAAATATACCATTCATTCTCTCACAAAGGGGATTAATGCTAATAAACCAAAAGAACAAATATCGAATAGGTTTACTTACATGATGTTTTGGCAATCTCGCGGAACAAAAATAAAGATAAGTGCATTAGAGAATGGAGTGCATAATCGATTGAACAGACGTAGAAGACAATACCTCATACATAATGGATGATGAATAATGGATGGTTAGGTTCATTCGATCTTCACATTATCAGCAAATGTAACATCTTTACTAAGATAACTTACATCCTTGTATTTGCTTTTGCAAAATTTTCAAAGTTGCATATACCAACTTGTTTTTCACATTTGATCAAAGGACTCGCACACTTTACAATTTCTTCAAATACCAACTTGTTTTCCACATTTGATCAAATGACTCACAAAATTTACAATGTCACAGTAAAGATTAAATGAAAAACATTCAATCAGCTACTTGAACCAAAAGGCGTTCACAAACTTTAAACAATGAAATGAAACTCAAACTTCAATCACAGTTTGAAACTTTGAATTCTTACTATCCCCACATATCTTCACTCAATTTCTCAATGCAATTTGAATATGCAACTCCATTTCCAACATAATGTTTCACAGCATCCCTCAAATCTTCAAATTCATGACACCTTGTGAAAAATCCACTCATCAATTTCTTCAATTCATCATCTCCAAGATCATCAGTAAAAGGAATAATCGGGATGGCGTTTTCGGGCTGCAAAATGTAAGAATAAGGCTTGTCGTCAACAATCACCACCTTGGTCAGATCCCGCCCTAAATTCCACAAATCCTTAACAAAACTCCTGCTGAATTTCTTACAGGAATTCTGATACAGCCTATCATCAACAATCACCCATACATCATCAAGCTGTGCAAATTGATGGACAAAGAAAATACCGATAAATAATGGATGATGAATCAACGTAGAAGAAGAACAGACGTGTTGATATCTAGGGTTTATCAAGGAGTGTACCTGTTTGTTGAATTGTTTGGAGAAGATGATGAATCCAGTAGAGCGATGAATGTGAGGGAGGCTAGGGTTTCAAAAATTGAGACATAAGCTTTTATATGATCCAAATGATTAAAGTTGGTGCGTTAAAAAACCCATAAATCTGACCCAACCACTGCCGGATCCCGCGTCCAACAACACTTTTTGGTTTGTGTATTGTGAAATCTGGTTTGTGTATACATAATTAGACAAATTCCTTCCCAAAATCAACCCCTACTAAACCATTGGATGCCACATAAGGAAAATTGCTCCACCATTCAATGACAAATGACCCAAATCATCTCATTTATTAATATATATAGATCATATCTTAATATAGAATATATAAATCAATGATTTATTTAATGGTATATATTATTCTGTTTTATTTTTTATAATTTTAGGAAAAAAGGTTTGAAGAACGACATGCTTTAGCTTTTATGGAAAATGAAAACGATCAGCAGCTTCAAGGAACATGACGGTCTGTATTTTGGTAACAATTAGTAGTGAGTAGTGTAGTCATATATATGGTAGCTTCTTTCAGTATTTATATACTATTAGTTTATATATATTTTAGTTTTTGAGAACATGATAATGCAAATATATATAATTTACCATACGTTATTTTGTTATAGTTGTTAAAAATATATTATTATATTAAAGTGGAATGGTAAAAAAATAATGTATTAGAAAGTCTCAAAAGCTATTTCTTTTTAACAAACTAATAGATATACCCAATACCTGTGGAGTAATTACCTAACAGACACGTGACTGTAATTGGCACAGTATGAGACTGTGATTTAGAATCAAGTAAGATATTACAATTACCACAGCCTATTGCCATCCATAATTAGAAATATTTAGAAATAACACCTGGTCTCTTGTGCCTATGCCTTCAGGGTCAATTTTGTTACAGGGACATGGATATTCAAGAAAAAGCACAAAGCTGACGACACTCTAGATTGGAATAAAGCACATTGGGTTGTTAGGGGATGTTGTTAACAATATGGCCTAGACTATGAGGAAACCTTCACCCATGTGGTCAAACCTGTAATGCTATGCATTGTACTTAGCCTAGCTCTCAGTCTTTATTGGCCCATTCAGTAACTAGATGTCAAGAATGCCTTTCGTCATAAAAATATGAATGAAATATGAATGAGACTGTTTATTAATCCCAAAGTGACATATTCATTGATCCGACAAACGCAACATTTTTACAATCTCAGTAAGGCTCGCCTCAAACAAGCTCTAAGAACTTGATACCGCAATTTTGCTGCATTCGTCCACAAAATTAGGTTTTAAATTTGTAAGACATGCTTTTCTTTATTTATGTGTCGCAAGTTGTAAGACATACTTTTCTTTATTTATGTCTCGCAATGACACTACCAAGGCCATCATCTTCTTTGATGTGGATGATATCATCATCATTGCCTCATCCAACGCCATCACCAGTAATATCATCCATTTTATAAGTAGTGAATCTCAAATGACAGAACTTGGTTCCTTATACTACTTTATTGGCATCTTAGTCACTCCAAATCATATTGGTTTACTCCCTTTACAAGACAAATATGCGCAATAAATCTAGGAGAAAACTTCAATAAATTCATGTAACTCTTGTTCTACTCCAGTGGATACCAAGACCAAATTAGCCGCATCCTTTGGTCTACCCATCCCATACCCCACCCTCTATTGAGCACTTGTTAGGACATTGTAGCATCTCAAGTTCACTAGACTCGACATCACCTCGCAAATTTGTATCTACATGCATGAGTCTCAATAAACCCAACTCCACGCTCTTCATCGTATCTTAAGGTATATCAAAGGCATCGTTTCTCAAGGCCTTCAACTTTACAAAAGCCCCACCTCTACCCTTAGTGCCTCGAAGTTGATTAGGCGGGTTGCCCTTCCACCAAACGCTCCATATCTGGGTTTTGTCTCTTCTTAGGCGATAATCTCATCTTATGGTCTTCTAAGCGTCAATCTAATGTTTCTTTAGCCAGTATCGAAACAGAAGTCCGAGGGGTTGCTAATGGTGTATTGGAAGCAAGTTAGCTCCAATCCTTGCTCTTAGAACTTCACCAATCTCTACCTCAGGCTACTATAGTCTATTGTAATAATGTTGGTGTGGTATACCTTTCCACCAACCCACTTCAACATCAACGTACTAAACATGTAGAAATCGGTATACATTATGTTCAAGAAAGAGTCGCCCTTGGAAGACTACGGGTCCGTCTTGTTCCATTCTCACAACAGTACGCCAATATCTTCACAAAAGGCTTGTCAAAGCCTCTATTCCTTGACTTCATATCCGGTCTTAGCGTTCGTGATGTAATATTGTGATTGTCTCTTTTCTGTACTTTGCATACACAATAATGGGCTTTAACATGATTTAAGGAATTACTTCATTCATTCCTAGTATTACTCTTTTTCCATGTACTCTCAGCTTCTATATGTTTATATTATCTCTCATTATTGAATATAGAGACTGATTCACATATATGTATCGAAATCAATTTCATAACTCTTTTATATAAGACTTGACCTTGTTAATCTTTAATCAATCAGATATCAGATATACAAAATATTTAAGGGAATATGTCACAGAATAGTAATGAAGTTTTAGAAGTGTTCCAATTAGGTCACTAATAAAATTTATTGTTCCAATTACATCATTCTACTTTATTTTGGTGTTCTAATGCTAGATATTTTACCAGAATAGCAAGTCATAGTCCTACATGACATTTATTATGGTTAGTTGTTTATCTTCTTTTATGAATATAATTTAAATGCTTTTGGTGTAGGAGTAATTAGTACCTTCTTTTATTAAAAATTTACTGACATCTAACTATTATTCACGATTCTATAAAGATTTTGATAACTTTTTTGAGATTTTGAAAAAAAAATCATAATTTTTAATTTTTTTCGCTTTTTTAACTTTTCTACAATTTTTCAAAAAATTTTTAAATCTATTTTGCATTTTTTCTAACCGATTTGGCATTTATGTGCCATGTCAACAAATTTTTTAAATAAAAAACCTAAATAAATTCCGTTTAGGATGGATGACCTTCTATTTAGGTAAAATATCTAGGATTCTAACATCAAATGAAACTTGAATGACCTAATTGAAACAAAAAAAAATTATGAGTGACCTAATTAGAACACTCTTAAAACTTGGTTACTATTGTACAAAGTTAACCCGATATTTAATTATCTAACTAGTACTATTTTTTAACTGCTAAGCTTTTTCCCCACAAATCTTATGCTAAATTACACTTCTAAAGGATTGAACGTTAGTCTCCCAATAAAAATTAATTCCTCTTGACCACTAGGTCAAAGTCTAAGTGGCTTCTGACTAGTAGTACTTAAATGGCAAATTCGTTTACCGATTCTCTATCTCCTACAACTCTCGTTTTAAAGTTAGTTATTAATTATTATCATATAACAATTAAACATGTTATTAAGAATTCAAAATTTGTTACGTCTAGTATAAATAAACGAATATCTTTCACATGATTTGTTTTGTCTCCATCATCAAACATGTGGGGCTCATTGAAAAGATGTGCACCTTACTTAGATTCTTATTCAGCATTTGTGACGGTCTGTGTTGTTTGGTAAATCAACTACTTCTGACACTTCTAAATGTGTCGTAGAAAAACAAACTTATGGTTTTATGACAATGAAGTGAGTCATATTTTAGACATTTAACCTACTCAAACTTCTACATCTTCATCATCATCTACCTCATCTTCACACATCCAAGATCATATTTATGTAGTGACATATGGCATACGTCATGATGTCATTATGATGGTAATATATATAAGAATAATGAATGATGATAATAAAGATGGTGATAGTTCCTTTTGTTCCACTTTTCTTGATTCCATATTCTTCTCATCTCCCTTTTAATTGCTTTTTGATTTACCATAGATCTCTCTCTAATTTCATGGGCCCTCTTATCAGAATAATAATTGATTAGATAACCAACTTTTACTAAAAGTAGGTTTGCATTTATAGACAAACGTTAACGTATCCATTAAAATAACATTACCCGTTGCCGCTCACTTAACAACCTGGAATCATCCTCTAATATTGCGACAATTGGCGCTGACCAGATGCCTACTCATCACTTTGCTCACGCACGCCTCCCCTCACTTGAGCATTTTGTGGTTAACATCTGCTTGCCCAAGCTACCACACCCCAAAACATCTGCTCGCCCAGACTACCACTCTCACGCTGGTGCTTGCTTGACCACATTGCAGTGTTTGCGAGCGAGTGGCAGCCTACGTGGCTTGCTGCGGGTCGCTCACCTCTTCCACAACATATAGTCTAACAAAAAAATTGTTTTTACATATTGCTATTCATGAATCTAACAAAAAAAACTTGTTTTTACATATTGCTATTCATGAATACCTCTATTTCTCGTATAATAATAATGTGTGTATTGTAGTATAAATATGGCAATTGACAATCACAGTCATATGACATCAAGCACGTGTCAGTACTTTAATATATGGGATCTATCTTCAGTCTTAAAATAACTAAGGAACAAGGGGAAGAAAACAATTTGTTTAGTCTAAGAATAACCATGTTGTTTGTTTTTATATTAAATAACAATAACAATGACAAATCGAAAGCTATCAAAATGCTATTTTAAATATTATGTTCTTGTGGTACTATAACTTTTTCTCTTGCACAATATATGCAACAATGTGTAGATAAACCTTGTAGATGATAAATTGTTTTTTTCCAACTTTTATTTATATATATTTAGTTAGTTACATGTGTTGACATTCTTCTTATGAAAGTTTTAAGTTATATGTGTTATTCTTCTTATGAAAGTTTTATAAGGATTAACAAGCGTCAAAGTTGGAGTTAAGGTGGATAAGATATCGAGAGATAAAATGTGATGTAGAGTGGGGGGAGACTTTGTCCAAACATTATAAGGAAAAAACCAAGATGTTAATTTGCCGTTAAAAAAATAGGGCTTCATCTCATAAAAGCTTGAAAATATTCAATATGTGCCATATTAAACAAAAACATTCCAGACCCAGATACTTAATAACATTTAATTGCTCAGTTAATTACATCTTAGATCATTCAATTGTAGTTAAAAAATTATTTTAGAACTTTTAATGAAATTTTTTTTATTATATAAAAAAGCATGTTGGTTCATTTTCACAGCCCAAATTAGAAGCAAAAAAGAAAAGAGGGTTGTTGGTTTGGTTATAGATAGCTAAAAGATATATATAGAAAAAGGTTTTTTATTTACTTGAGATAAATAGAGGGGAGAGATAAGAGGGATGAGTCTTTCTTACTACTACCCTAAAAACATTACTAGAATAACACCTATCACTTTCGTTTTCAAAAACATTAAATTTGATCTAAGAAAACTACTATAGAGTTTAGAGAAGAACACATAAGATTAAATTTGATCTAAGAAAATTGTATACAAACTATGAATCTTTACATCTTATGTTTTAGTTCTACTCCTATTGCTTCTAATTGTAATAGTTATATGTTTTAGTCATGTTCGTTTTTTGTTATTTGTGTATTGTTGTTATGTTATTTTGTATTGTGATTTATCTGGTATATATGATACTAGGTTAGAACCCCGTGTATTACACGGGTTGAATAAATGTAATTTTTTATATCAAATAATAAAAAGTTATATCTTAATGAACCCCGTATATTGTACGGGTTAAATAAATGTAATTTTATATATCAAATAATAAAAAAAAAGTTATATTTTTAAAAACCATGTGTATTACACAGATTAAATAAATTTATTTTTGTATACTAAATACTAAAAACGTCGTATCTTTAAAAAACCCGTGTATAATCGGGTGGGATAAATCTACCAAATAATAAAAATATTACATCCTTAAAAACCCTGTATGTTACACGTGTTGAGTAGATCTAAAAAAGTTATATCTTTAAAAACCATGTGTATTACACATATTAAATACTAAAAACGTCGTATCTTTAAAAAAACCCCGTGTACAGTCGGGTTGAAAAATCTACCAAATAATAAAAAAATTGTATCCTTAAAAACCCCGTGTATATTTAATAAATATTAATTTATTATTTATATATTGAATATAAGATAAGTAGTAAAGAGAGGTATTTATTTTAAAAATATATTAAATTAACAATTTAGATTTGAGGATAATATTTTATTAAAGTATGATAAGATTTAATATTAATTTATTATTTATTTATTTAGTTAATATAAGATAAGTATATATTTGAGGATACCTCCTATGAATGACATGTGTCCAAAACTTAGTTTCTTTTATTATAGTAGATAGATTATGACCTATACAATATTTTTACCTAATTAGGAAATGCCAAAGAGAATGTTTGTGAATCTAATAGATTAGGGTGAGAGGGGCACTCCTCTCTTAGGGGAGTGACCTCTCTTACACACATCCAATCAACACGCGTCACGTCAACTCCCCCTTAACTCCTCCCACACCCTCAATTTGATGACGGCACTCCTCTCTTGAGGGACTTGTTTTTTTATTTAAAAAGGAAAATAATTTGATTGGTTGAAAAGCTGGTGGGCCACCCTCTCCCTCTCTCCCTTCATGCGGTAACCTCCCACCGCTCCCATTCCCCGATTAGGCTCCCCGAGTTGATGGCGGCGGCGTTCTCGCTCGGGGACTCATCTCACCGCAACCCTCCCCGAAAAGTGCCCCGCTCACCCTTATAAGGTTTGTATGAGATTATATATACTATTTAGGAATTTGCATTAACTAGCCTAGACTAAAGTCATTCGCAATGTGAACCAAACATAGTGTCTAATATTTTCCCGCAAGCTAAGGGCTATATTGTTTGATATTTTCCTGCAAGCTTAAAGGTAGAGAGCGACTTGCAGCTTGAAACGTAGAAGTATAAATCTTTGTGTTGAGAACAATTTGTTGAAGATGTTCGTGATTTCATCTCCGGTAGATATAAATTGCCCATCTTGTTTTCCTTGAGCAACCTTTTCATAAACAAAAATAAAGTCAGCTTCAACATGCTTTGTGCATGAGAGACTGGATTAACAACGAGATAGGTTACACCTAAATTATCACATCAAATAGTTGGATAAAAAGTTGTGTATGCCCTAACTTTCCTTAGTAAAGACTCTAACCAAATTAATTCAGATACAATATCAGCTAGAGCTTTGTATTCAGATTCTATAGATATCCGAGCTAATGTATTATGTTTTCATACGATCTAACATATGGGGTTAGAACACATGTATATAGCAAATCTACTCCATTGATTAATAAGCAACCTATTGTGCCCTTTAAATATCTGAGTACATGTTTGGAACTAGACCACTAACCAGTAATCTAAGAGAGCTTGCATGTGTTGACACACTTGTCTACAATAGATGTAATGTCAAGTCCGCAAAAGGTGACATAACGTAGAGCACCAACCAGTTGGTATTATTTGACTAGCACCATGATAAGAGGACTATCTCCAAGAGACAAGGACCAGTTCGTTAAACTAACTCAGAGATGTAATTCTTTTATGAAAGAAGAATATTCGTGTTTTGGGTAACAAATTCAATCCTTAGAAAGAGTATTTATACTCTTGATAAAAAGAATGTTTGTGAATGTGATTAATTGTATGATAATTAAGAATTTTACATAAATTACTCTATACTATAATTATTGGCATTATGGACCTAATACGCGTATACCCTCCTTGCAAAATCAATACACGTTTTTGTCATTTAAAAAAAAACCAATAAACCTTAGTTGTTTTAGTTAACAGTGCATGAAATTTGACATTGGTTAGTAAAATCAATGATTTTATATTTAAATAATAGCCATTGTTTAGCCATAACTTGAAACAAACGACTTGTAATAAGATAACCTCTGTAGGGCAATCTAGACATTTCTTAGATAGAATATTTAAAAGCAAAGAAAAAAGGGGCTTCACAAGTACATCACCTGGTTTTTTAAAACAAAGGAACTTCAATCACTCCTTTTCTTATGATTTTCCAACATTTTTAGGTCCACCAATTATTATCTTTAAAACCACCACCAATAATTATTTGTTCTCTCTAGTAAATCTAACATGCCCAAATCTTACTCTAGTATTTTTAATATTTATAATATTTATCTTTTCTTTTTGAATGTATTAGATATTAATTGATTGGGTTTTTCGTAATTTTCTCTATATAATAGATAGTGATAAATGATAAATGTTTTTTCTATAAATTTTTATATAAAACAATATGGTATTAGAGCAACCTATTGGGTTATCAATTCGTCGCGCTAGAATTTGACCATGTGGCTTGACCTCATCCCTATTTTTGACATGGTATCTTCAACGTTTTCACGACCCGACCCGACCATATCCTTTCCCCTTGCTCCAATGTCTAGACCTCCCCTCTAATATTGTTGGTGGAGTCAATTGGTTTTAGCCATGTAACTAATAATGATAATGTTATTAACCATATATCCTTCGTTAGTTGCTACATGTACCTACAACATGTGCTACAATCCATCTAGTCGATCATGTGTTACGACTTACGATATGTGCTCCAACATCATGGATCCGTACCTTGTATTGTTCTTCTACCCTTCTCACCTATTGGTCTTCTTCCTTTTGTTACTTGCCCACGAAACTTCTCCCTAGCTTGTGGGGCAAGTCAACAATATATTACCATATAGTAGTTATCCTTGGAATATTTATTTGACTTTGGACATATGTAAAGCTCCTTCTTGGATTACACGGGTGTTTTAAGGAACTAGTGAGATTCCCGCGTTTCGCGGCGGGTATATGAACCGTATCGGTTCGGTTCGTTAAAATATCTCACGGCTCATTGTATCGATTCGTTTCTTATAGAAACCAAATGAGATACGCTAAAAAGGATATCAACACGTGTTTTGGATTGATCAAAAACTATAGAAACAATATAATGATACCGGTACCGATTTTGTTCAGGCGAGGCATCGGTTTGGTCACTAGCAATCGCTATAGCATACGCTACTAAAAATACTCTATTGCCAATACAATTTTACTTTTAATGAGTTTTATATCGTCGCGTGAAGAAACCATAAAAATGAATACGACACCGACACCCATATAGTTCAAACAGTATTGGTTCGGTAATTCACACTAAAGAAAAAAAAAATCAACTACATTTACCCATTGTATTAACCTCAACTCAAAATCAGTAAAAACTTTTAAAAATTTACATCGAGATAGTAGGTAAACGGGCAACAAGCTGCGCCGCTACCCCTTTTTGAATAGCAAAACTAAGCCTTTTAAAAACTACGTCCATAGATCTCGGGGTTATAACATTACTATGCATGACCCTTTGAACTCAACTAAGTAGGTCCACAGCCTCTGGCGCCAGAAAACCAAAAGTATCAAAAGCAAATAGGATAAACACGTGCGGGTTGTCAAGGCACGCTTTCTCATGCTTGATCACTTTACCCGAAGCAGCCTTTAAAGCAGCCTGGCCCACTGTGAAAGCACTACTCCCTAAGCCCACAAGCTGTGACAACCCTCACCAAATCAGGTATCCGTACAAATTAATTAATATTTAATTAATGCTTAATTACTGTGCTTGCTTACAATTGTGGTTAAACTGCTACTTGAATTCTGGTACATACATATACATGCATCATACTCTATTAACTGTGACTCCATTATTTACACAGAACTATAGTGACAAACTTGATGCACAATAGCACAGTAGCACAATGAACGGATAACCCAGTAGACGTGCTGACATAGCCAGCACCAGACAGACACTGTCTCTAAGGCCAGTATGAGCCGGGAATAGTTTACTACACTAGTAGGGAGTGTAGGGAAATGAGGATTGTAGAACTGCGTCACTAGGTGATAGTTATAGTGACCGGATGTGCCTAAAACATGCTCTAACTACAAAATCCTACACTTTATTACAAAATTCAGCATTTAAACTAACTAGTAAAGTGCAAAAACATGGGAAAATAACACTAGACACTTTCCAAAGTGTCGGGAATTCATTGTGTCACTAAAAATAATATTAAAGACACTTTAAATGCTTATTTAGCACTTTAACGGATCAATATCCAACCAAACAACCGGACTTTACCCGGAACATAAAAATAATGTCAATGACATTGTTTTTCCTTTTCTGAGCAAGTTAGGGTCCCCGAACACCCTAACACCCGTTATATTACACAACACACTAATAACCTATCTTAATCTCTAACTAACTAACTAGCTACTAACTACATCATTCAAATCCAACCATATAACCCCCCCCCCCTAACTGATCGGTTCCCCCAAGGGGACACCACCACACAATTGTGATTATTTTAATCAAGATTGTCCCATATCTAGTGAGCATATGATCTAATGGTTAATGGTGAGAAATGGACTATAAAAATACTTCATGGATAAGCTTTCATTCACCAAACACTTCAACAAAATTTTTGCTCTCTCTCCCTCCCATTGTTGCTTACGGCTGAAACCATAACCCACCCTCTCACCATCTTCAAGTTTCGATCTTGCAATTTCACATACACACAAGGGTGAAAGGTCACACACAAAGAGGCTCGGTGCTTTCGGAATCTCAAGGACCTCACTACGAAGCTTTTATCCACCTTGTTTTCGCTTTGATTCTTCCCTAGCCTTGAGCTAGTTGTAAGTGCTTCTAAACACTTCCTTGTTCATGTTTAAAGTGGTTAATAAGAGGTTTAACGGATAAAAATCAAGAACACAAAAGATCAAAACATAAAGACTTGAAAGTATGATGAACTAGTTGGTTAAAGAGAAACAAATGGTGTAAAACTTGTGAATCTTGTTGTGATTATTTTATGTTGTTTGATGCTAGTAGTGGAACGGATCGTCATCTAACCATTTTAGATCCTGTTCATGGAACATGAACTAGCAATATGTAAAGTGTATAAGATGCAAGATGATGAACCTTTCCACACATAAACATGAACTTGTGTAAAAATGATTTTTCTTGTAAAATGGAGTTCTAAACTAGTAGATCTAAAGATCTACAAGTGGTATTTTCGAAGAACCAAGTGTAAGATGCAAATCATGTTTAAAAGCCGGATCTTTCATGAACTAAAAGCATTTTTGTGAGCAAACAAGTGTGTAAACACTTGTGTGACAAAAAGATTTAACCAAGAAATATTTTTGTAATTTTTGGACTAGAAGTTGTAAAGTTACATTTTCTTAAAAATAAAGTTTTTCAAGGAACCGATTTATTTTTAAAGATAGAAAGAACTACTAAATATGTTATGAAGTTACTACATACTTTTACACAACTTACAAGTTCATGTGTTTGCGGTTTATGCTTAGTTTTGACTAGTTTGATGTTTGAATATTGTTTGTTGATGATTGGAAAATTGTTGATTGAATTTTGAAAAGAAAATGATACGCTAGTAAGTGTGGCCACCTCCAGTTACAGAGGAAACTCTGGCGAAATTTTTCCAGAAATATAGCACTTGGAAAATATTTTTGCCACAAGTGTTATGAATATATTCTTAACTTGTTTTTTCAAATAAAATTCGCTATGATTTTTATTACAAAATTTCCAAGTGTCGGAGGTGGATTTTCGTAAATAAAACTTGCTAAATATATATTTGGAATATATATTCATAGTAAGACGCTTGTGTGATTTTATGATTATTTTTGTGAACTACATATATATTATTTTTAGAGTAAAAATAATATAACTTGAAATATCATAAAGTTATGACTCCAAAATAATACTAACGCCCTCACAAATAAATATTTAAGTTACACCGGTATATTTATTACCACACGAACCTTGAAATGTAACTCATGTATTTTCGGAAAATACTCTTAAATGCGTATTTTGATAAAAGTATTATTTTGGAAATTGTATGGAATAAAATATAATATTTTTGGGAAAAATATATATATTTTGGAATTGTATGAAGAAAAATATAATATTTTTGGGAAAAATATGTATATTTTGGAGATGGAATATTCTAGACAAACGAAATAAAATATATTTATTTAAGTGAGACTTAATAATATATTTTTAGAATTATAAGAACGCACATGTATAAATACCCCCATCCTTGGGAAGGAAATACGCATATACGATACTTAAGAAGTATAACTCTAAATTAGTTGTCTAACTATTATTCCAGAACTAAATACAATTATTATAACTTGGAATAATACCAGAATCGTAACTCAAAAACACAAATACTAAGACAAGGCACTACCGTTTCGTCTAATAGACAATAGACCATTGTAGGTAGTCGTGATTACCGTGGAGATTTGGATTACGAGTACGAAGACGCAATACTGTGAGTTCATGTTCCCCTTTTCTCTTAACTGTTTTCAGTTTTTATACTTCGGGGGTGAAATACATGTTACTATGATTACGAATACTATTTACATGGTATGGTTAACGTAAGGAGAGTTACTACTTAGATCATGTGAGTGGGTAGGCGGGAACTGAAGGCCATTAATCCTCATTGTATGACCGAGGGTCATTAGCGGTAGATCTATCTGGGTGTAGCGAGCCCAACCCCTGAGTTCGCTGAATGAGCCAGGTGGTGACTTTGAGCCCGACGCAAAAATCTGCTAGGTTTGAGTCTTCATACAGCACTTCACACATATCATTGGCTTTGCAACCCAATGGTGATCTCTTTTTTCTTATTTGCTACATACCAGGGATTTTCATACATACTGACATTTTTACAAGGGTTTATACAAACTCACTTACACATGAACTCGCTCAACTTTATGTTGACTTTTCAAACTACATGTATTTTCAGGGAACTAATGGATCTGGCACGGTATGCACGTATTTTCAAGCTGCGTTTGAATAAAGAAGTTATCCAGGGTTTAGAAGGTGTAATCTCTTCCTGGACGGATTACATATCTCTAAACCTAGTATTGTTTAAAGTCTTTTGCTAAATTTTTACGAGCTCATTAAATCAAGTCAAGGTTTGTAACCTATTTTGTGATTGATGTTTTAAGACAAGTATAATATGATATTTTTCTAAACTCTATTAATGGGTGAATATCTCATGTTTTTATCATATAGCATTGTTATGATTGTTGCTATGGTATTAAGAAGTCACACCAATTAATCCACGCTTCCGCAAAAGCCAGGGTGTGACACAAGCGGGGAAACCCCTGTAAGATCCACACAAGCGTGTTTTCCTCCTACCCATCCAAAGACAAGAATGTTGGCTGGTCGAAGGGTAGATCTCCCTTCCAACGGGTCTGTTAAGAAATTAACAGGTGCCTCTTTCTTAGCAGAAATACCAGCGCACCTGAATATGTCAAAAAGGACATCCCTAACCAAATCATGTCAGTATTTGAACCCCGGGAGCTCTCTACAATGAACTGCATGCTCACCAAAAGAATCCAAACACGCCTTCTGATTAAAAATTTATCGAATCGTAGATTAAAATAAGAATGTTGCAACGGTGTATTAAAATTTTATATTATGTTAACCAGATAACAAAAAAGGTAAACGATGTAACTGTATATAAAAAAACTCAACGAATATTGTATCACCATGTTGACAATTACAGGGAAAATGTCATAAAATAGTAACCAAGTTTTAAAAGTGTTCTAATTAGGTCACTCGTATCATTTTTGTCCCAATTAGATAACTTAACATTAAAATTGAGTCAAGTCCTTTTTTCTATGTGTCAAGAAAAAAAATGAAACATAAGATGTTGGGGTCAGATTATTTTAATATATGAAATTATATTTATTAAAAATGAAAACACTTTAATTACATTAAAAATTAAAAAAAAAAACAAGTTACAATCCATGTCATCATTCGAAGTTAGCATCAAGTAAAAGAGAAAAAAGAAACAAAAATCCACATCACCATGGTTACTTATGAAATGGATGAAAAAACCTTTAATTTTAATGAAAAATTAATGTTGAGTGACCTGATTGGAACACTATTGAAACTTGAGTGACCTAATTGGAACACTTTTAAAACTTGGTTATTATTCTACAAAGTTACCCCAAACCGTAAAACCAAATATAACACCAGTATCGATGTTCGCGCGAATAAAAGTTTTATCAAATCATAGATAAAAATAAACGCGTCGCAATGTTATTTTGAAAGTTTAGCAAACGTCATATTATATTACTTAAATAACCAAAGGGGTAAACGACTTATAAAACGTCATATTATATTGCTTAAATAAGGAAAAAGGTAAACAACATCATTTTATATTACTGTATACAACTCAGTTTTAAATATAACTTACGTCTAAAGGTAGATAAAAGGTAAACGACACCACTTTATATTATTGTGTACAATTCGTAATTTTACAAAATATTTAAGTTATAAGCGAAAAACGAAGAAATATATTCAAAACGAATTATAACAATAAAATATAATAATAGTTATATTAAAAAAACAGTTATAAAAAAAACAAAAAACTTTTTTGATGTACTCCATTTTAACAATTTACTAAAAAATAATTGAGAATACAAAACTAAAAGTTAAAATATTAAAATATTTTATTTGAGCACTGTTCAAGTTCTTTATAAATGTAAGATACTAGTAAAAGTCTCCGCGCGTTGCCGCGGGAATTCAGGCGACATCGATTTGATTCCTTACGATACTAATACGGTACCCAGCACTCGGTATAGCAATAGAAAGAGTCATTATATACCCAAAAGGATGGTGATACGTGTTTTACATCGATCAAAGTTGTAAAAACGAATATTACTAACACTTCACATTGTATTGATATCGGTACTAATGATGTTCGGACGAAATCGCCATGATACCGGTATTGTTGAGACGGTATTAGTTTGGTTGGTCACGGTTTCTGTACCATACTCACACTCACTATAACTTACGATCCCAAAAACACTTTGTTGTGAATAAAAGTTCATTTTCAATTAGATATATATTTAAATAAAAATAAGCGCGTCGCAATCTGTGTATCAGTTTTGGTTCTAATAGTACCAACACGAACATTGATTTGTTTAGTCGAAATCCACGTGGTGTCGATATTCTTGGTAAGGTATCAGTTTCGTTCGTCACGGTACCAGTACAATACTAACACTTGCAATAGCTTACGATATAAAAGAGATACTCTATTACATATACTACTTCATTTTCTACGAAAGTTGTGCAAAAAACCATAAAAACGAATATATTGTCAAAAAAATAACATTTGTAATTACAACTTAATTTAGAATTTTAAATATAAGTATAAATAGGTTAAACGGAGTATGAGAAAGAATAAAAGAAATTTAAGAAGGGTTAACATTTGTATATAATATAACATTATAGACCGAACTATTTATTTAAGCTGACACAAAAACACAAAAAATGGGAAAAATAGTCTAGCTGGCAGGAATCGAACACAAAAGCTTAGTTTTTTACATGAATCGAACACAAAAATATTTTTATCAAAATATTATTATAGCTAACGTACAAATATTATTACAACTAGTGTGAATTTCAAAATTCATTTGGAAAAAATTATAGCTAACATACAAATTTATCACTTTAAAAGCATTTTGAGGATATAACATTTGAATATATTAATAATATAAGTATTGTACATCTCCTTTGTAATTGTAAGGATATATAATAAGAACAAAATATTTAAGTTATAAGCGAAAAACGAAATATATTCAAAAGGAATTATAACAATAAAATTATAATAGTTATATTAAAAAACAGTTATAAAAAAAACTTTTTTGATGTACTCCATTTTAACAATTTACTAAAAAATAATTGAGAATACAAAACTAAAAGTTAAAATATTAAAATATTTTATTTAAGTATTTTATTTAAGCACTGTTCAAGTTCTTTATAAATGTAAGATATAAGAATAAGAATAAGAATTAGATTTATGTGGTAATTTTAACATTTAAGCTAACTTTACAATTTATATAGGTGAGATATTATATGTACCATTAATTAGGTTTGTAACAATACATGTTTTTAACTAGGTCTTTAAGTTAAAATCCAAATTACTATATATTACTATATATTATTATTACTATATATTACTATATATTATTATTATTATTACTATATTACTATGTATTACTATATATTATTATTACTATATATTACTAAACGAATTGAAATGAATAGTAATTTTAATATTATAATAATATATAGTTTTTTTAATACTTTTATTATTTTAATTAATATAATAATAATTGTTATTTTCTTTACTTTTTAACTTTAATCTTTTTTTTAATATCAGGGGTTGGGATAAGCTTGGTGTCAATCGGTATCGAACCAGTACTGGTATCGAAAATACCGGGACGCTCCTGTTCGGTATTAGTACATGTAGGTAAAAACCAGCACTAATACAGAAAACGCCAAAAGTTGGTGCCGAGTTGATATTAGAAATCTTTTGGTTCGGGAAATTCAGTGTTGCTACCCGATACCATTTGCTCGTCCCTGGTCACCGTTACCGTATGAATAATGGTGTCGTATCAACTTTTAATTTTTTCTTTTTTTAGTTTCAGGGGTAGAGATGAGCTCGGTGCCACCGATACAGAATCGGTACTGATACCGAAAATACCAGTTACAATACCGGTATATGAAAGTAAAAAACGGTAGTGAACCGGTACCAGGAACGCAAAAAGTCGGTACTGAATTGGTACTTAAGATCTTTCGGTTCGGCAAATTTGGTACCGGTACTCAGAACAATTTACTTATCTCTGATCACGGGTTTCATACGAACAACATCGTTACCATACAACTTTTTTGGTTGATTTTCTTTCGGTTATCTTTTAGTGTTTTTTTTCTACATTTTCTTTTTATTCTTGTCAGCAATTACGTTTGCAACACGATCGTAGTGATTTCAAAACACATGTAAACACAGACTAAATAATAAAAGAAATTCGCCGCAACGAGACGAACTTCTTTAAACCTAGTTTAGATGATGTATCAAGTTTTAACTATTTAATAAAACCGTTATTATTCATGCATGATTCTTGTGTTTATCAACTATGTTGCTCTTTCTTATTATTTTATTTTATTTTACTTTTTATATAAAATCATCTTTAGTTATTTATTATCCCAGCTGGCGAGAGAGAGAGATAGAGACTCGTAAAAGAAAAGTAAACATGTTTCCTTTGGAATAATATATTTTAGATGACTTTTATGCATATATATGTGTATAGCATTGCTTTATTTTTCTTCTTTTTCTTTTTCCAAATTTCTTCTATGTGATTGCTTTTTCTGTAAGAAAGAATATCTAGAATCATTGGTTTAATTCATGGGCTTATTTGTAAAATCAATAGCGACGTATATGACTTGAACTCGATCAAAAAGTGAGCATCTTTTCACTAATTGATCAACTGGCCGGTTTAACATTATTAAAGAAATTGAAATGTATCAGACAGCTTGATTTGAAAGTTTTCTAAAATTTTATGAGTTGATATTAACCAGATTTCTACTAGGATTTAGAAAACTGAATAAAAAAACTTGGAAATATAAATAAATAAACAAAAGTTTGTATACTTGATAAGTTGTTAGCATTGTTATATACTAATCTTTGTTTGGAACTTTTAAATATCAGGGTTTAAGTATACTAAACTAAAGACCTAAATAAACACGTGAATTGATTCAACTAAAGATTCACGTGTTTTAGAAAAGTGCATAGATTTGTTATAATTAAAGAAAAATCTTGATTGGCGAAATCAGAGCCCTAAATCAATGAAATGGGTTTGACGGTTGGGCCAAACCAACTAGGATGGTTTGCTACAAGATCCGGCTCATCAAGACCTTTCTATTCACTACTTGTGAGTTGCGCAACTCAAATCATATCTTAAGTTATGCCCATTTTAAGTTCAGAACTTTTCTGTCATGCTTCCTCTTATCTAATTGGTACATCTAAGCCTGCACACTCTTAGATTTGTCCTCATCAATTTGTTGTATCTTCTCACTAGAATTTTAGTGGATTTAGTTTAATCTCTAACTAATTAATTATATAATATTCTAATTTGCAACATTTTGTTGCATTAAAGGTTGTATACCATGCTATGTTGGTGTTTCGTGCATTCAATGGTTGTACAAAAGCATTTTTTATAATAATAAATAGTAATATATGTTTGCATTATTGTTTGTACCATTTGTATCGAAATATGTGGTGGCGTTGATAGCCGAAAGACAGGGGGTACATGCACTAATTGGTTTTTGTCCCAATTGCGGAGTGTTTTGTGCCTTATATCCAAGGCTTGATGCAAAACTACTATCGAGCGGGGTCTCACTGGAAGCAGGCTCTTTATTTCTACGGTGTAGAGGTAAGACTATCTACATCTTACCCTTCTCAGACCCTACCTTGGTTGATGTATTTTACTTTCTAAAACTGGGTTAGTCAAACGTCTGATATGAAGTTGAACACCGACCGCAACGCGGCAGGTGCTCCTTCTAGTTAATCTCTAATTCTAATACTAATAAAATCATAACATATCAACGAATTAACATATTTAAATCTTTCAATTGGCAAATATATAAGGCTATGGGGTATGGGATGTAGGTTGCGTTGTGATTGTCCACCTAGGACCATGGTTCAAACGGTACACCGCCCTCTATTAAAAAAATGGTGGTTGGCGTGGATTAAACCACCAAGCAAATTGTGAGGATTTGGAGGAGACACAAATAAATAAGGGGGAGGGGGGGTAATGGTTTGGGTCATGATTACACCATATAGGGTGATATGACGCTGATGTGGAGGATCATGACCACACCATATAATGATTTTTTAACGGTAAATTTGGATCACTGACGGACCACAGGAGTATCATCATGCCACGAGCGGAACCACCCGATCATATCTATCTCCACTAGGCATAATGCATATACAATAATTTAGGAGGAAACCCAATAAATATAGGAAAACCTCCCTTGTGAAAATCAAACCTAAGACCTATTGGTTCTAAAGTCTTATCTCACCCCGTAAGATGTCACTATGCTATAAAACCATGTACAGCAAAATAATGATTGATCAATTGCTCTAAGTTAAAAAATTGCATTAATAACTCTTGCGGTATATGCTAATGTATATGCTTCAATAAAATGTGCAATCTTGGTGATCCCTTCACCTGTACCAATTAAATCCTATACTAAATTCAGACTTCATCTATATCGTATCCTTTCATGATAATGATAATTTATACAACTATCTATATTTTTTTTCCTTTAAGATGCTTGCGGAATACATAAAATTAGTGTATGTGACTTTTATATTACTTTTTTTTCATAATGATTTTCGTATAATACACATGATAATAATCTAATAACATACTATAATAATAAGTATGAGCAAAGTAACAATTTTCTTATACATGTACTTACATACATGATAGCGAGTATACAACGATTCATGCGTATGATATCGCATTGTCCCAATCAATCAAATATGGTTTTAAAGGACTTACATACATGATAGCGAGTATACAACGATTTATGATTATGATATCGTGCTTTTCCAATCAATCAAATATGATTTTGAAGGACGAATTCGAAACACAAATCTATGTAATCAATTTAATGGACCCAACATACAGGGCGGATGTAGCATATAGTAAGGGGTGGCGTCCACTACGGCGTGGCGTTCCAGCGGTAGTGTAAAATTAGTGTAAATTTTGGAAAAAATTGACGTTTTTCGATTTCGTTACCGCTTATTTATAAAACGTTACGGATTGGCGTGAATCCTAGATCCGCCACTGCCAACATATACATATGATACACATTTGTGGTAAACACTAGCGACATGTAATAAGAGATTACAAATGTGACCATCAATATACACATGATACACATCTAAGAAACGACAATTTACGATTAATGTTCAAGTTGTTAGCATTTTCTTTGTTTTTATTTATTGCACGTGAGTTTTGCTTTTAAAGTTATTATCGTTTCTAAAGAAAAAAAAATTTTGTTGATTAATGATAAGCAAAACTTGGAGCAAGATAACTTATTGGAAACAGAAGGTTGGTTTTTTTCCAATACCAATCCTTAACAAATTATTATATTTATTCTAAAATACTAACCACAACTTACTCCAATTTACTTATAAATTAATTGATTTAGTTTGTTTATGTTAGTTCTTGTGTAAAACAGAAACAAATTTAGCTAAAGAAAAATGTCAAGCAGATGAGTCATGGGTGGTTGTTACATAAACTAGTGATTCCCAGAGCTAAGTGACGTGCTTTTGGTTGTTATCGGTTTGGTTAGTTACAGTATGGTACGATAATGAAATTCAGTATACCAATACACATGTTTTACACTTTTACATAAATCGAAAACCATAAAAACAAGTACCAGTATTGATGTTGTTCGGACGATATCGATTTGTTTATCATGGTGAAGAAAAAAATCAATTATATTTAACTTATTCAGTTTTGAACAAAATATTTATTTATGGTTTTCGATTTTGATAATATCTTATTTATACAACCCTGTCCGCGACAACGATGAACAATAGATAACTTTTGTTAAGTATTTATTTTATCTTTTAATAATGTCGGTATCAGTGCTCGTATTCATTTTTATAGTTTTTGGTTATACAACCCTGTCTGCAACAATATATGAATACTAGTATTGGTGTTTGTTTTTATGGTTTTCGATTGATGTAAAATACGTGTTGAGTAATATACAGTTACCCATATCGATATTGATACCATGACGAAATGAACCAATAGTGCCCGAACAACATCGGTACCAGTGTGTGTTTTTATGGTTTTCGATTGATGTAAAACACGTCTTGCTAGTATTCTGAGTGTCTGTATCATACCGACAGTGTATTCATAAACCTTTAATAAAGCTTAGAAATAACATAGATGTCAATTGTTTACATAAATAGTAACTTGTTTCACTACCAATGCATACAAGTATAACATGTTTGCCATGGTCATAGATGGAATTCTACAATGTGTCATTGATGACTTGGTTTATTCCCCTTATCACTTTATCTTTTAATTTTTTTATTATATTTAAATAATAAAGATAAGTATTTGATGATAGCATAAAAACAAGAAACTTGTCCTAAAATCTATTGTTGGATTCTTTGATTCCCCTAAGCCTACAAACAACAAAGAGAATCTGCCAATCCCACCACATCTTCCACCAAATATAGGCTAATCAAAGAAAACAAAAACTCATTTGCCATCACTTTCAATCTCCAAAAGTAATATCCATCAAAAATCACCCATCCCACTAACATAAATCCCCTTTCCTCAAAGTTTCCCTCAGTTTTAGAAAGTTGAGCCCATTAACATCATGGTAGGGTTCCTTAATTCAGTAGGAATCAAGCAAGATAAAGAACAAAGATCTTTGCTTTTGATATTCACTAATTCAAAATTCCGATAAGAAACGTTACAAACGTTACAATTTAATGCACACCAAGTGTTTCGATGAAAGAGTTTTGGATTATATAACTCATGATTGTTAGTTTGTTACATAAAAATAAAAATATAAAAATATAAAGATGAGTGTTGATTTGTGAAAAGAAAAATGTGAAGAGTGGGTGATTAAAAACATGAGGATAAAAACAAATCATGCACTTTTTCTCTCCTTTTGAGAGACCCAAATGGAACTGTGTTTGCTTTCTTTGTTTTTGCACCATAAAAGATTCTCTACATGCCATTCAAGTCAAAGGAAAATGAATAAAATATACTTCTTCTTTTTTTTAATTTGTTTTGTGGGTGAATAATAATAATATTGAAAATAAATGTGAATTGAGAGAAAGGCAGAGAAACAGCTCATGAGAGCATATATTCCCTCACCTCATTACCCCACTTTTGTTTCCTGATATGGAGTGAGAATATTTATTAGAATAAGTGAATAACCCACCCACCCCCCCCCCCCCCTCAATTATAAAGACTTACATTGTGCTGCCACATATTTCAGACACAAATCTTGAGTTAAAGAGAATCAAACTAGATTAACCCAATCCTATTCTATGTTTGATCACCAATACACTCACACATATATATACACACACATACTACACTTACACATATCATTTCTCTTTTGTTCTTTTTCTCTTCCAGAAACTGGAACATGGCAGATCAGAATATCCAACATATTCAACATACACAACATCAAAATCAGGATTTGAATTTGGTTTTATCTAGCGATGCGAAACCGAGACTCAAGTGGACTCCTGAGCTTCACCAACGGTTCGTCGATGCAGTCGCGCAGCTTGGAGGCCCGGAAAGTGAGTAACATTAACATGTGTACTTTTGATAAATGTTTCTTTTTTTTAATGTCAAATTTGGATAACTGACTGAACACTGGAGTATCGTAATAAATGTTTCTTTTACTCGAATATTTTTTTGTTGGGTATTTAAAAGTTAACGTCTTTTTTTTCACTTATGGTATGAAAGAAGCAACGCCGAAATCCTTGATGCGAGTCATGAGCATTCATGGGCTTACTTTGTACCACTTAAAGAGTCATTTACAGGTACTTTTAGCCTTAGTTTGTTTGCCAATTAACAATTTTCTTTAGTATGAAACATTTTATAAATTATAATTATATTTTTGTGTATACATGAAGAAATTTAGGCTGGGAAAAATTCAACAGTCACCAGCTTGCAGTGAAAGTAAGCAAGAAGGTGAGTTTATATAACTATATAACTATATATGCATAATTTTGATCAATTTTGATGCAGAATTTGTAGATGATCATAAGAGTGATGTCACAAGTATGGATCACAACGATGAAACCCCGAATCAGAATAACGAGTAATCCATTTTTTACCTATATATGATCTATCTTTTCTTTAGATAAAATGTTAAAAGACTGATGAATTGTAATCTTTTTCGTATCAGAAGCTTAAAGATTGCTCAAGCTCTTCAGATGCAAATGGAAGTGCAAAGAACACTTCATGAACAAATAGAGGTAAAAGAGAAAAGATAAATAAATATATAGAAAAGTACATTTGTGTATGTTTGATGTATAAACTTTAGATATGGATAAAAAAGTATATAAAACATTTTGTATTAATATAGTGTATATAAAACAAAAGTAATCTTTTAGTGCATATTCTCGTCAGAATTTCGAAAATCTTGGACCCGTCACTGACTGCTGGTTGTTTCAGGTACAAAGACATTTACAGTTAAGAATTGAGGCGCAAGGAAAGTATCTACAGTCAGTTTTAAAAAAAGCGCAAGACACACTTGCGGGGTATAATTCATCGACTATAGAAGTGGAAGTCGCGAAAGCTGAGCTGTCACAGTTAGTTTCCATGGTGGACAACGGATGTCCGAGTTCTTTATCAGTTCTTACAGAACTAGAGAATTCAAGTTTAAAAATGGATACTGAAACAAACCCGAAAACCAAATCGTCATTAGAAAGCTCATTAACGTCGTCTGAGAGTTCTGGAAGAAACGAAAAGGATAATCTTGTTTTGTCATTGATGGATGTGAAGCCCGAGAATCAGAGTGAGAATAGTAATTTTGGGAGTGGAAGGAAGAGAAGTGGGAGTACAATATCAGATGGTAATTGTCAAGTTAGTAAGAGTAAGAGGTTTGATTTGAATAGTGAATATGTGAATGACGTTGACTTTGACTTTGAGTCAAGGTCATACACATTGGATTTGAACTCCAAGTGAAGTTAAACTCTTATGTGGAGAAACTTTTGGTGGTCTTTTGTGATATTGGTGATGGATGGAGGGTTTGTGATATATATGTATGTCATTTAGAAATATCATATAGTATATAATATATATCCATTTAAAGAAGTATATAAATTATGTATTCTACATTTGGTGGCAGATAATTTGTTCATGCATAGGGTAGTTGTACCCAACTTGTCAAATAGTGTACATTGAATATGACAAAAAAAAACCTAATTTTATAATGATGTGTAAATCATGCATATAAAGTTGTACCTATACAATAATGTAGATTTTCAGAAAGAAAATCAATCATTTGCCCCTATTGTGCTTTATTCTTTGCTTCATCACTTGATCTAAAAGGAAAAAGGGTGACCCACAATTTTTTTTACCAATCCCCTAATCTTTCAAGCATGTTACAAGTCACCCCCCAAACTTTCCATATCACCTCTCTCCCCTAAACTTATGACATAGTCACCGGCTTGGTGAATATATTACCGATAGAGTTGTTAAAATAGCTCGTGCCTCTCAATGCTTTTGTTGACTCGTATAGATTGGTTTGTTAAAAGCTTGAGCGAAGTTTTCTCACGCTTGTTGGTATTAAGGGCAAAGCTGAGTTTAAGTTGAAGATAACTCATTCGTGTAAAAACTTGAACTGATTTGACTTGACTTGAGGAAACGTTCGTTGACTCGTATAGATTGATTCTTTATCTTGTATAATGGTAGCTTAGTGGTGTATTATTTTTTTTTTATATATTTGAGTTTTTGTTAGCTTATTATTGGTCTTTTTAAGAAAATATACAAAATCATCAAAACTGAGTCTTTTTAAGAAAATATACAAAATCATCAAAACTGGAAAAAAAAAGAGTTGGCTCGTCGGGTAACAAACTGACCCGAGTTAAAGGCAAGCCGAATACAAGTTCAGTTTTTTGATTGATTGAAAATCATTCGTTAAGCAACTCGAATTTCAAATCGTGATTACAAATTCGTAACATGTATATAGTAAAATGATATACTTTTAAACACGAATTTATTTATGAATATGCATTGCACGTAGTGTGGGATCCCCCTGGGTCATGATCATGTGTTGAACCATATTGTGATTTGGGCTGGACAGGCCCACTTAATACTGTAACAGGTTTTCAGGTCATTTAAACGTATAAAAGCCCAATCTCTTAATTATATTATCAAAAATAAATAAATAAATATTTAAAGTCATAAGTCATATGGCAAGTTGTTTTTATGACAAAATGTTGAAACTAAGTGACTTTTAACATATCATACACCCTCATGACAGAAAGAAAACATAATTATAATCAGGAGTTACATGTCCAAAATAGAATTTATTTACTTCAAAATTCAAAATATCCAATAAAGAATTGATTTGGAGAATTGATCTAGAGTTCATCACGACTCGAAGCAGAGGATAACGATGGAAATTCAACTTGATCTCCGCAGGGTCTTCCGTGAGGAAAAACCGGGCATTTGATGAAGTTAGAAGCCGATGCATCGATACACTGGTACACTTGGTATAATTGGTGGTACCCTGAGGAGTCTACATTGCACTCTATGAAAGGGGCATAACCCACACCCTTTGTAATTGCATCTTTGATTTGGGCCAGTGTGTAAAAAATCCCATCAGCAGGTCTAATTCCTGTACCAAAATTGAATATGTGCATGAATAGTAAGTATATGTTGTGATAATATATATAGGATTTAATTCACAAGTTGAATATTAAATTATCAAAACAAAAAAAAAAAAAAAAAAAAAACATTGACTGTTATTTGTCAATCATAAAGTTTATTGACTTTTCAACAGATAAAAAAAATAACACTTGACACAAGATGAAAATGACGCCTATGCGGTGGATGAACTAGTCATGATAGGTGTTTTTATTTGACGAAATTTACATGTGACGGTAACTCATTGACCGAAAATTAAACTTTGTGTCATTATTAGGCGTAAATTTCGCCCAATGAGTCACCCTCTGGTGAACTTTCACCAAGTGAGTCATCATCAAGCATAATTTCCGCTTAATGAGGGCACGTGTCGATGTGTCGTGAATAGATGCTTTCACCTCATAGGCGTGTGTAAACTTCGTTAGTTGTGCCCAAAGGTAACATATGTAGTAGTTGTTTTATTGGTGGAAAAAGTAATTATTTGTATAAAAGTAATTTAGTCAATTGTCATTTTTTAAATTTTATTGGTTGAACTTGTCCGTTTTCGTGATTTTTTTTCTTATTGCACTTAGCATTAATTTGAAAAAAAAAAAAAAAAAAAAACTCTTGTATCCATACCTGCAATCTCGAGAGCATGGAGAAGGTTCGCCTTTTTCTTGAGAGAAAGTGCGGCCTCAAAGTAACCTCGCTCATCAAAAACTGATTCTGCACAAGTACCATGTTTTTCCCATTCGTGACGCCAAAATTTCAAGCCGTCGCCACTTGGGCATGTAAGTGTTGGCCAATGTTCTTGTAACACACTTTTAAGATCCGAAACCTATATGCATACACATAGTATATACATCATATATATAAGCATTCATATGTTCATATTAACTCTGAATTAGTAATGTAATGTAATGGTTGTTTAGTTGATTGTATGGTTGTGTTTGCTTAGTTTTTATAAACTTATTATTGATTGATTTTTTAAGACTTTCGTTGTGTGTGATATGCATAAAATAACAAAAGTCGCGCGCCCAGGTTTGTGGGTGTGACACGTTTAGGTTCAGTACCTTTGAGCCATCAAACCGATTGGAGGGATCACAGTTAGATGGATATGAGCCGTCGAGATTATTAGGCCAAAGCCCATGGATACTGAAATCTTCGGCTGGCTTCCCAGTTTTCGGGTAGCAGCAACCTCGCCTTGAGTCACAATATGCTGCTGGCCACTACGGATCACCAATAAGTGTAACCAAATTTTAATATATTAAAAGTAATTGATTATAACAAGTGAACAAACCTGTTGAACAAAGTAAAAGAAATCAAAGTCTTTAGCAAAGGTTAGAATTGCAACACTTTGTGTGACCAAAAACGAGATGAGCAATGCCCTCCCATTTAACTTCATTATTATCTCTCTAGATGAGTTGTATTAAAAACAAGCTGTACAAGTTAGGTTGCTTATGTATTTGTGTATATATATACACACAAAACGGAATATGCCTTACAAGTATTGTCTTATCCTAAACTTGCTTGCCAACAAATTGGCAATTGTGTGTTCGCAAATCACAACTGTATTACTATTATTAACACTATTATTTTTCTAATGGCAACGCTTACTCTACTCTGTTAGACCAATAATTTTATGTTATTCACTCTTGCTCAGGATTGAACCTGAGACCTCTCCTTTAAGAGGCATAAACCATCCACAATAAAGTGTATAAAAAACACCTAAAAACATGTCTAGTCAGCTGTCACATCAGAAAATACGAATATGAATATGAAAAATGAACCCAAAAAATGGAGTCCACGATACGTAAAAATGAATGAGATGGAAAAGTAAGGAAAAATGAAGGCTAAAAACGCCTTATTGTGAATGCTCTAAGGTAGGGTTTGGTATGAAGGAATGAAAGTTGGAATGAAATAGATCATTCTGATGGAATGAAAACAAACATGTTTGGTTATCGTTTGATAATGGAATTGAGCATTCCAAAGGAATGTAACTCCTTCAAAATATAACAATTTTCATTCCTTGGTAAGGTGTGTTTTTTTTCATTCCTTCAAGGAACCGAAAAAAATATATTATTATTATTATTTTTATTATTATTATAATATTAATATATATAAAAATTTAATTATTAATTTTTTTGCCATTAATATATTATTATTATTATTATTATTATTATTATTATTATTATTGAGACAATTATATTTTTGTTGTTTTTAATGCAATTGTGTTTCGTTACTTCGTCTTTTTTTTGTCTGTCAAATTATGCAAAGTAATGACTCATTCTATTCATATATAAATACTTGACATCACAATGGAATGATCCATTTCATTCTCTTG
Source organism: Helianthus annuus (assembly GCF_002127325.2). Classification (NCBI taxonomy): domain Eukaryota; kingdom Viridiplantae; phylum Streptophyta; class Magnoliopsida; order Asterales; family Asteraceae; genus Helianthus; species Helianthus annuus. The sequence continues at coordinate 152,687,155 of NC_035444.2, forward strand.
TCCATTCCATTATATCGTCCATTTCATTACCTCGTTCATCCCATTACCCCATACCAAACAGACCCTAAGCCTCTACCAAGTGGGCTAGCCCATACTGATAATTATTGTTATTATTATAAAAGTTTTGATCTGTGTTGAGGTGGCGTACAGTCAATTAGGATTGTTTTTTAGTTGCATGAAAGAGATGCTTTTATATTTGAGCAATAATTCAATGCCAATGAATTAAGGAACTATTAAACCCTACTTCTAAAACTCAAAGAGCCAAACATTACATCACAACTAATCTTAAGTTAAAACGTATCCTGTGTATATATCTGTAATCTTTATATATATCTGACGTGTTTTTTTCACAATTCCGTTTGTGACCATATATAGATAGATTTCCAGACGACTTGTTAACTGTTAAAAAATATGATCCATTGAGTTGTTAAACCGTTGTTAGCGTTTTATAACTATGCTCATTTGTTGTCTAGTTAGCAAGTATGATCTTTTCTCTCACTCTCATCTCTCTTCATCGGCCGATATCTCCTACCTCTATCCTCCATTATACACGAGACAGTCAGCTGGGATAACCTTGTGTTAATCAGTGTTTCATCACATACGTTGTAGATTCTTTATGGATTTTACAGCAAATGTCACACACATCTGGACAAGGCTTACCGGACCGGCCCAATAAATACCATAATAGGACAATAAAAGGTAATTCCAATTTCTTAAGTATACTCCAAAATATATCTTATGATATTCTTATAATCGGAAAGAACACTATAACCAAAAGTTACCTGACGCAATTAAAATTTATTTATCATGAATTATACAACAATCAGTTATCAAATGTATAACGAAATTCAAATTATCCAGTAAAGAAAAGATTTTAACGAATGATCTAGAGCTCGTCACGACTCGAAGCAGATGAAAACGATGGAAATTCGACTTTGTTCCCGCAGGCTCGCCCATGAGGTAAAACCGGGCATTTGATGAAGTTAGAAGCCGATGCATCGACGCACTGGTACACTTGGTATATCTGGTGGTACCCTGAGGAGTCCACATTGCACTCAATAAAGGGTTCATAACCCACACCCTTTGTAATTGCATCTTTGATTTGGCCCATTGTGTGAAATACCCCATCAGCAGGTTTAATTCCTGTGCTCAAATTAAATACCATATTGGTTTAATCAATTTATTGTACATAAAAGTTATTAAAATGAAATCTGACTAAATTAATTATCTTCAACCATAAATATAGACTTTTTCATCCGATAAATATGTTACACATGGCACGTTATATCCTTTGAGTTTGGGCGCAATAGGCGAAATAACATTTATAAGACCACCCGTAGTGGGGCGTGACTTTTAAAAATTTTTCAAAAAAAACGCCTTATAACGCCCCGGCCGCCATTACACAGGGCGTTACCGGGCGTTATTTTTCAAAAAAAATGAATGTGGCGTGATTATTAAAACGCCATTTTGCAATTGTTGGAGCTTTGACTTGGGTTGACCCATCAATGAGAAATCATTTTGTTGTTTTTTTTTTGTTTAAGGATTGAAAGGGGCATTATTTGGGCATTATTCCCACTACGCCAATTTTGCAATAACGCCCCATGCTGACTGGGTTGTCACGTGTCGGATAATGCCCCATGGTGGGGGCATTATATTTCTTAACCACTACACATGGTCTAAGTTGGACGAATCAAATCATGACACGTGTCATCATATATGTTATGATGATTGATGGATCACGCTCAAGCATAACTTTTGCTTTATCAGCCAATGAATCACCATTAGGCGTGTTAGTAGATAGGACACATGTCGCAGTATGGTATGTCTACTTCATAGGCGTATATATCATTTATTTTTAGCTCAAAGATGTAACATGTGATTGCTTTATTGATGGAAAAAAGACGATGTTTATGTAGGAAAAAAAAAACTATTTATTCGGTATTTATTTTGGTTATTTTCTTAGTTAACTTGTCCGTTTTCTTAAATTTCTTCCCCTTAATTTACTTAACATTTCGAGAGAAAAAAAAACCCGATTGTACCCATACCTGCATTCTCGAGAGCACCGAGAAGGTTCGCTTTTTTCTTGAGAGAAAGTGCGGCCTCAAAGTAACCCCGCTCATCAAAAACCGATTCTGCACAAGTACCGTGCTTTTCCCATTCGTGACGCCAAAATTTCAATCCGTCGCCACTTGGGCACGCAAGTGTTGGCCAATGCTCTTGTAACACACTTTCAAGATCCGAAACCTATACCCATACACACAGTATATTTATTTAGTAGATGTTATATTTAGCAACATAACATATTAACATCCCTTTTATTTTAGAAAAAGAAGTATCACTTTGTTTCGGGTTCAATACCTTTGAGTCATCAAAAGGATTAGAAGAGTCACAGTTAGATGGATACGAGCCATCGATATAATTAGGCCAAAGCCCGTGGATGCTAAAATCTTCAGCTGGCTTCCCAGTTTTCGGGTAGCAGCAACCTCGCCTCGAGTCACAATATGATCCTGGCCACTGCGCGGATCAACAATAATACATACTCAACATATTTTTTTTTTTTGTCTCTAAAAGGTTGTTTATAGTAATAATGATTTTCGTGACACGTTAAGATATAAAAAATAAGAGTTGAGAACACACCTGTTGAACAAAGTAAAAGAAATCAAACTCTTTAGCGACGGTTAGAATTGCAACACTTTGTGTCACCAGAAATATGATGAGCAATGCCCTCCCATTTAACTTCATTATTTCTCTATAGACTCAGGATTAATATGTTTTAAAAGGAAGGTTTAGATGTGCAATACATGTTGCTTATTTAGGTGTATATATACACACACATAACAGAATATGCCTTAGAAGTATTATCTTATCCTTTCCTAACCTTGCTTGTAGAAATTAGCCATCGCTTCACGTTTATATGTGTCCACAACTATTATATATTATATACACACATAAACGGGGGAGTTAACGTTCCGCTTGCGGTATGTGCATATAATGTATCTATGTGTGGGTCATCGGGGGGCAAAAGTGAAAGTGCACTAATTCTAAAGTTATTTTACTAATTTCGTGAAAATAACGTTAAAAGCTGAGGACGGTTAATCATGCATCATGTGGTGGCGTTGATAGCTGAAAGACAAAAGGGTACATGCACTCGTCTTTGTCCCGATTGTTGAGTGTTATGTACCTTATGTCCAAGGCTTGATGCAAAACTACTATCGTCGGTGGTCTCACTGGAAGCTGTCTCTCTATTCCTACGGGGTAGAGATAAGGTTGTCTACATCTTATCCTCCTCAGACCCTCCTTTGCTTTGCTATTGGTGAGATTTACTGAGTATGATGATGATGATATACGTGGACTTAATCATTTTGGGGGTTTAAGCTGGAGTAAAACCGAATCCTTTTTTTTCCAGATGTAATCATTATAAACTCTTCTCCTTTATCCGGGTTGATACTAACAATAATAAACTTGAAGTTAAAAAAAGTTGTACGTTTTTATATGTTAGGGTAAGGTTCATGCGAGAACCACCTTTATTGCGAGAACCGCGAGAACCAATGTGAACACAAGCTAAAATAGCTAAAAAAACCTAAAAAACCCCTAAAAAAAACCTAACCCCCACCCCCCACCCCCCAAAAACCTAAACCCCCCCACCCCCCCCAAAAAAAACCTAACCCCCCCCCCCCAAAAACCTACCCCCCCCAAAAGCTAAATGCTAAAAACTAAAACCCTCAAAAACCTAAAAAAAACCTAACCCCCCCCCACCCCCCACCCCCCCCCCCCAAAAACCTAAACCCCCCTCCCCCACCCCCCAAAAACCTAAACCCCCCCCACCCCCCCCAACCCCCCCCCACCCCCCAAGCTAAAATGCTAAAAACTAAACCCCCAAAAAAACCTAAAAAATCAAAAAAAAATCTAAAAAAAATCTAAAATTTTTTTTTTATTTTTTTACTATTTTTATGTTCAAATCGCTACTTTTAGTAGCAAAAAAAAAATTTAAAAAAAAATTTTTTTTTGGATACTAAAAGTAGCGATTTTTATATAAAAAATAGTAAAAAAATAAAAAAAAATTTTTTGGGTGTTTTTTAGATTTTTTTAGGTATTACTGTTTGTGTTCACACTGATTCTCGCGGTTCTCGCAATAAAGGGTGGTTCCTAACGGATCTTTGTCCTTATATGTTATTATATGTGATATATAGACTAATTTTTTTTCTAAGTTTGTTAGATTTAATTTGTTTAAATTGAATTTTTGTAGTTAACTTTTTATAACATGTCCTTATAGTTAACATTTTATAACAAGTCCTTATCAATTGACAAAATAGCTAACCATTTTTATCTTTCTTGTGGCATTATAACTCTTAAATATGTGTTTAACAATTTTAATTTTGGAAAAAGCTTCTTTATGCGGAATCATCAATTATAGAAATAGTTAAAATAATTGTGTAAGCAATATATGTAGTTAGTAATTAAGAATTAAACTTTTATAATATAATATTATGTATTAATTAGGTGTCACATTCTAGATCTATAAAAATGTCTTTAAACTTTTAAGTCTTAAATTACATCTGAACCATCAATATATAAGCTAGTATCATGTTTTAAAGATTTTTCAAGATTATTACAAAGGCATTTTGTTTGCATATTTTTCCTCTTTATGAACAACCTGATTTGTGTTTTCGGTTTCGACTTGACGCGGATACAAATCAACCTAACAAAGTTGTAAAAATCAGTTTAATATAGTCACAAAAATCAGCCTCACAAAGTCACAAAACTAGGGTAATAAGTCATTAAAAAGCAGCCTAATATTGTCACAAAAATAAGGCTAACAAGCCTCAAAGATCAGGCTAGCTAGAAATAACAAATATCAACTCAGTCTAGTATTTTAAGTCTCAATAAATGACCAAATGAGTCTTAAGTGTCTAACAAATCAAAACTAATACGTGAATCTGAAATCGATCTAAGTGTAACAAATCAGTTGGAACAAAGTTGGATAATTTTAGGTAACGAGTACAAACAAACGTTCATGAATTACTGTAACATGTGTTTGGTTATGGCTTTCAAATGGAAATTAGATCGAGATAGAAGGTAAACGTTCATGAACACAAATGAACAAAAACGAACATCAACAAGTGTTCATGAATACAAATGAACACAAACGAACATATATTAAAAGGTAAGGTATGCAATGTACTTACTATACACTAATAATTATTACATATATTTTCTTACGTGGAAAATTTAAAGTGTTTAAATAAAATATAGAAATTAAAAAGTCTAATGAAGTATTGAACGTTCATGAACATTACTAATGTTCAGAACATAATTGAACGAATGCGACCTCTGTTCAAATTCACTCATTTAACTAAACAAAACGAAATTTCTTGTGTGTGTTCGTTTATTTATCAAACGAACGAACACAAATGAACTTCCTACCGAACGGTTCATAAAATGTTCGCCGAAAGTTGGATTCGTTTACATCCCTAGTTTATATTTAGATAAAAAAAATTAAAAGGTACAACTACATTTTCTCTTTTACCTTTATTGTTATACCTTAAATCGTATTAAGTTATTTGGTGTTGAATAATGATCGACATAAATAGCAAGGTGTAGGCAACCTTAAAGAGTTTCTACGATTCATAGATGTTGAGCTTGCGTACACTCAATTAAAATTGTTAGTTACATGAAAGAGAGGCCTTCTAAATTGAGCAATAATTCAACACCAAACATTAATAAAATCATAGGTCTAAAAGCCAAAAGGCATCATCAAGAAACATTACGTACCGACTAATTATAAGTCAAAAGCATGGTGAAATGAGTATTCTATATTTCTTTCTCAAATGCATCTAGAAAGAAGTCGTTATAATCATATACCCTTTTGCATTCAAAATGCTAGGAGATTATCATAAACGATTCGTTGAATTGTAAAACCGATGTTAGTGTTTTATATTTGAAAATCATTTGCTATCTAGTTAGCAAGTGTGACGTGGAAGGAGAAGAAATCAATTTTGCGTCTATTGGTGTATTTATATACGTATGAGACGTGAAAGGATAAGAAATCAATTTTGCGTATATTGGTGTATGTATGGATTCCATTTATGAAATATATTTTCTTGCTTGTAAAATGCTCAAAACTCATAATGTATTGAATATTATTTATCAACTATTTATAAAAGAAATATAGGTTAATTATAACTTCTAATTATAATGAAATGCTCAAAACTCCTAATGTATTGTATATTATTTATCAACTATTTATAAAAATTTATAAAAGAAATATTGGTTAATTATAACTTCTAATTATAACAAAGATAATTTACTAAACATTCAAATCTCTTATTATTGTAGTATTACAAGTTAAAATAATACAAATACATGTATGATAACGTTATTGTAAAAATGAGCTTAACATACTAAACGTGAGAAGTGAAGGAATATTCTTTTTTTTTTTGAAATTTTTTCCCCATCTTATTAAGAACGTATTTTAGTCTTGGAATCTAAAAAATTATATATTTAAATTAGAAGAGTAATTATGTAATCATTCTAGTGTAATTGCACATAATTACTCTACTAGAGTAAGTATACGATTTGTAATTGAGATCTCCGCTTAGCATTGTCCCCGCCGTCATGCTCATTTAACCGTAAACAAACATCAATTTATCATCTATTTTATGCCATATTTTCATAATGGGGTTTTAGGGTTTATTGAAGTTGGTGTGTAAGAAAGTGAGGAACAATAATTGGGTCTGCAGGTAATGGAGCGTTGGATGTGTCTCGCTCTTTGTTAATATAAGTGATGGAATTTAGGTATTTCTTTCTTTGTCCTCAATACATATGATTTTGAATGTGAGTGACTGATTGCTTAAGTTTATATGATTTTCTTTCTATTCCTTAAGGTTGTATATCCGTCACCACTATCTACCACCGCACTTTTCTCATTGCTTAAGTTTATATGTTTTTCTTTCCACTCCTCTATAAACTGTCCGTTTCATATTTTTTTCAATTGAGTCTGAGCGTCCGATCCTTTCATCCTTTGACCACAAAAAAAGTTTTAATATACAATGTTTTAACCACACTTTTCTCATTGCTTAAGTTTATATGATTTTCTTTCCATTCCTCTTTAAATTGTCTGTTTCTTATTTTTTTCGCTCGAGTTCGAGCGTCCGATCTTTTCATCCTATGACCACAAAAAAAGTTAATATACAATGTTTTAAAAACCGGTTTTATACGACGCTTAAACTCGAGCGAAAAATACGAAACTGACAATTTCATAACATACCACAAAAAAGTTTTAATATACAATGGTTTAAATACATGTTTTATACGATGCTCAAACTCGAGCAAAAAAATATGAAACAGACACTTTATACCATACCGCAAAAAAGAAGTTTAAATATACAATGTATTAAAAACCGGTTTGATATCATAATGGGTCGAACTTAGAAACGGTTCAACCCGGGTTTTTTTTTTTTTTTTTTTTTTTTTTTTGACAAGAACGTGGAATTGTTTTTGCGTATGGCTTTGAAGTCGACCTTTCACCCCTAAATTCTTCAACTTTCTTTCAAATCAACAACGAATCTGAACAAAACCCACATCCCACCTCGATTTCCCAAATTAAACCCACCATCAATTTGCTATTTCAATCACACCAACACAAAAAGAACAAAACATTTTTAAAAATTTCCACTGAAACGCCGTCGTTTGTTAGGGTTTTTCACCACGAACGGTGCACACTTGCTGGATGCGCTAATGGGTTACTGGGTATTTGATCTGAGATCGTTCTTGGTCACTGTGTGTTAAAAATTGGTACTTGAACGAAAAAAAGGTAAATTCTTTATTATTTTGTTTATTTTTCTTGATATTTAAGGGTTTTTGTTTATCATGAAAGAAGTATGAATTTGTATGATAAATTTCAAGAATTTGGGTTCTGAAGAAGTGAATTGCAGTTAGATGATAGGTTTGATTTGGTACAAATTGAAAATATGATGGTATTCAAGGGGCAATTTGGTCTTTTTTATGTTTGAGAATAAGAAGTTTTCATTGGCTAGGGTTTTGTAGATTGGACCAACATTGACTGATTTATGGATGTAGCTGTTGAAATTGTTGATTAGAATGATATTGTAGACATTGGCACAGCTTTGAAGGGGCCGGGGGCGCCCGACCCCCGAACTTTTCGCTCAGTAGTGTTATATATGTAGTTTTCGTATAGAAATTTTTGGGTATATACGTTTTCGACCCCCCCCCCTCGAAAACGTCAAGGTTCGCTAGCATGTTTTTTAACCTTTATTCTAATGTGAGGAACAAAATCTTTTGTTTTATATTTCGTCGTTTAATCGGAGTTAGCGAGCGAATAGCGAATAGGCGAATAGGCTATTTGGTAAATACAAATTTTAGCTTTACGGTTTCATAAACTAGCAGGTGAAGAAGCTATGAGTGGAAACATACCTGATACGGTTGATGAAGGAAGTGATAAAGACGGTCAAATTGTTACTTCGCCTGCAAGAAACGTTACGAATGTTGAAGGAGATAAAGATTACGAGCTACATGACGGTATAGAGTTTGAATCCCATGAAGCCGCATATGCATTCTATCAAGAATACGCAAAGTCTATGGGATTCACCACATCGATAAAAAACAGCCGTCGGTCAAAAAAGTCAAAGGAATTCATCGACGCTAAGTTTGCGTGTTCAAGATACGGTGTTACACCGGAATCAGATGGCGGGACCCATAGGCGACCAAGTGTTAAGAAAACCGACTGTAAAGCAAGCATGCATGTTAAGAGAAGAAAAGACGGAAAATGGTATATCCATGAGTTTATAAAAGAACATAATCACGAGCTTTTACCGGCATTAGCGTATCATTTTAGAATTCATAAGAACATAAAGTTAGCCGAGAAAAACAATATCGACATTCTCTATGCGGTTAGTGAACGAACGAAGAAAATGTACGTACAGATGTCGAGACAGTCGTTCGGGAATAGCACCGTTGACTTTTTAAGGGAAGAGTCAAACTACAACTTTGACCGAGGGCGTTACTTATCTCTTGAAGAAGGTGACGGTCAAGTTATACTCGAGTATTTCATGCATGTCAAGAAAGAAAACCCTAAATTTTTCTATGCGATTGATTTGAACGAAGATCAACGGTTAAGAAACTTGTTCTGGGTTGATGCCAAAAGCCGAAAAGATTACACCTACTTTAGCGATGTGGTTTCTTTCGATATAAGTTACGTTAGAAGCAACGATAAAATGCCGTTTGCTCTGTTTATCGGGGTGAATCATCATTTCCAAGCTATGTTACTCGGGTGTGGGTTGGTTGCAGACGAGTCAAAGTCAACGTATGTTTGGTTAATGAAAATGTGGCTCAGATCGATGGGCGGGATTGAAAAGGCTCCGAAATTTATAATCACCGATCAAGGAAAAACGTTAGAAATGGCGACGATCGAAGTATTTCCGAATTCCCGACATTGTATATCGCTTTGGAGTATCCTAGAAAAGATTCCCGAGAACCTTGCGCATGTTATACGACGAAACGATAAATTCATGTCGAAATTTAACAATTGTATATATAAAACACTGACAGAGGAAGAATTTGATATGAGGTGGTGGGAGTTGGCTGGTTGTTTTGAGCTTCACGAAAACGAGTGGTTTCATTCTTTATACGAAGATAGAAAAAAATGGGTTCCTGCGTTTATGAAAGATGCGTTTTTGGCGGGAATGTCGACAACCCAACGGGCCGAAAGTGTGAATTCTTTCTTCGATAAATATATTCACAAGAAGGTTACGCTCAAAGAGTTTATCCGACAGTACGGTTCGATTCTCGAAAACCGTTATCAAGAAGAAGCGATTGCGGATTTCGACACGTGTCACAAACAACCGGCGTTGAAATCCCCGTCACCATGGGAAAAACAAATGTCATCGGTTTACACTCATACAATTTTCAAAAAATTCCAAATCGAGACTTTAGGGATGGCGGGGTGTCATCCTAAACCGGAACGCGAAGATGAGTTGACCACGATCTACGCGGTCAACGACAGTGACAAGGATGAAACCTTTACGGTGACATGGCACAAGACAAAATCCGAGATTTGGTGTTCGTGTCTTTTGTTTGAGTACAAAGGGTTTCTTTGTAGACACGCGTTGATTGTGTTACTAATGTGTGGGCTTCCGAGTATTCCATCTCGTTATATTTTAAAACGATGGACTAAAGATGCAAAGAGTGATCAATCAGAGGGTGAATCGAATGAACGGTTGCAAACACGGGTGCAACTATATAATGATTTATGCAAACACGCGATTCAATTAGGTGAAGAAGGGTCGTTATCCGAAGAAAGTTATGATATTGCGTTTCGTGCACTTGTTGAAGCTTTGAAAACGTGTGTAAATGTGAATAATAAAGAATCGAGTAATAGTGCGATTTCGTTCCGTGACGTTGAAGATGAGAATTTAGGAGGTGTTTCTGTAAAAACGAGTAAAAGAAAGAGTGTAAGTAAGAAACGGAAGGTTAGTAGTGGGAACTTTTTTGCTTTCGTTTTTAAATTTATTTTATAATGAGTAAAATGCCATTTTCATCCCTGAGGTTTGACCAGTTTTGCGACTTTCGTCCAAAGATTTGTTTTTCCGGATCTGGATCCAAAAGGTTTGAAATTTTGCCATTTTTGTCCGGCTCGTTAACTCCATCCATTTTCTCATTAAAGTCAAGGATATTTCCGTCTTTTTTCTCCGTTAAGGGTATTTTGAATATTTGTACATTATGCTAAATGCTTGTACATAAAGTGAAAAAGACCGAATTGCCCTTCAAGTTAACAAAAAAGACGAAAATACCCCTGACTTAACGGAGAAAAATGGATGGAGTTAATGAGCCGGGTGAAAATGGCAAGATTTCAAACCTTTTGGATCCAGATTCGGAAAAACAAACCTTTGGACGAAAGTCGCAAAACTGACCAAACCTCAGGGACGAAAATGGCATCTAACTCTTTTTAATAACTTGCTGTTTTTGTTCAAAACATGCAGGTACCATTAGAACCTGAACCTGTAATGCTTGAAGCTCGAGACAGCTTGCAGCAAATGGTTAGTTTTGTTTCTTGTATCATGTTGTAGGTTTGTGTTTGGTTAACCGAATTTTTAACGTAAATTATCTTGTCGATAGGAAAATATGAGCTCAGATGGCATAACTCTTCATGGCTATTATGGGACCCAACCAAATGTACAGGGACTGGTATGATTTTTTTATTTTATTATCTTTGGTAGTTAGCTTTTTGTTGGAACTGTAATAAATATATAATTGGTTATATACATCTTTATATTTAACTGCAGTTAAACTTGATGGAACCACCTCATGATGGTTACTATGTTAACCAACAAAGCATGCAGGGACTGGTATGTAAACTCTATATATTTACTTTTTTTTTTTTAAAGTTTAAACAGAGTGTACTATTGGGGGTACTAAATTTGGCAAATTTAAGAGGGGGGGGGGGTATTGGTTCAAAATGAGTTTAGGCTGAAACAAGTTGGGTCGATTCACCGACACTTTTAAAGTTTTCTAAATACTTAATGTATTAAATTACAATTAGAATATTTATACTACTAAATTAACATTGACAGTATAATATTTTTAAACAAAGCACTTTAGTAGGTTGTACAAGTTTCAACCTGTTCAACCTATTTGAGAAGTTTCAGTTTTTGCCAATTTATAAAGTTTTCTCGTTGAAGATGATGTAACAATATCGGCCCACATATATATATATATATATATATATATATATATATATATATATATATATATATATATATATATATATATATATATATATATATATAGAGTAAGGTTAACACACAAAAAGCTTTATCATACATCACGTAGGAGACAATGGTAACCGTTGGATCAGGGGTATAATCACGCATGGGACCACATAATCACGCATGGGACCACATAATCATGCATGGGACCACATAATCACGCATGGGACTATAATCACGCACGTTCTATGATAATAACGCACGTTATATTTTTTGTCATGTATGTTAATGTAGGTTAAGCCTTGAAGTACATTATACTTTCTCTATATATATATATATATATATATATGTAAATTGGTCAAAGTTGGCAACTTTATCGAGTAACTAGTGGGTTACCACCCGCGCTCCACAGTGTGTTCGAAACGTATATAAAAATAAGCAATTCACGAGAGTTAAAGTTGTTTGATGTTTTAGTTAAGGGGCTAAACATGTCATTATTAAAGTTGAGGGGTTAAACAGGTCATTTATAAAGTTGAGGGGCTAAACATGTCATTATTAAAGTTGAGAGGTTAAACAGGTCATTTATAAAGTTGAGGGGCTAAAGTTGTTTATTATTGTAGTTGAGGGGCTAAAGTTGTGTTAGTTAAGTGGCTAAACATGTCATTATTAAAGTTGAAGGGCTAAACATATCTTTATTAAAGTTGAAGGGCAAAACGTGTCATTATTAAAGTTGAGGGGCTAAAGTTGTTTATTATCAAAGTTGAGATATCAAGTTGTTTATTATCAAAGTTGAGGGGCTATAGTTGTTTGATGTAGTTAGGGGGCTAAACATGTTATTATTAAAGTTGAGGGGCTAAACATGTCATTATCAAAGTTGATGGGCTAAAGCTGTTTTAGTTAAGTGGCTAAACATATCATTACCAAAGTTGAAAGGCTAAACATGCCATTATTAAAGTTGAGGAGCTAAAGTTGGTTAATGCCAACGTTGTGGGGCCAAAGTTGGTTAATGTCGTACATTATGGCTTAACGTACTTCACGTACGATAACATGCGTGATTTGTTTTATAACATGCGTGATTAATGTTTTCTATATGCGTGATTATTGTGTTTCAACGTGCGTGATTTTGGATTTTTGAGTTATAACATGCGTGATTTTGAAATTAACGTGCGTAATTACCTGTCGTACGTGATGTACGTTAAGCCGTAATGTACGTTAACCTTCCTCTCTCTATATATAATATAATATAATTATATTGTTTTTTTTTTGTGTGTAGGGCCAATTAAATTCATTGGCACCAACTCATGATGGTTTTTTTGAGGCTCAACAAAGCATGCATGGTCTGGTATGTTAAAACTACTTAGAAACACATAAATAAAATGTATTACTTTTGAGATGCTAGTTTTGTTAAAGTATTATCTTATCCTACTAAATTTAAGATTTCATTTGTATCTATCTATCTATCTATATATGTAGGGGCATTTGGATTTTAGACCTACAAGTTTCGGTTACAACATGCAGGTTAGTTGGTGTGTAGCAATATCTTTGGGCTTTTATTGAAAAACTGCGAATGAGACGTCATAAAAATATAAAGTTGGGTTTCTTCTTTCTACTTGACGCGCCAAGTGTCTAAATTTCAATTTCGATTTGATGATTACAGGATGAACCGAGTTTGAGAATCAATCATTTGCAAAACAACCCGACTAGACATTCATGAGAATCATTTTGTCATCTCAAAGCATAACCTTTGATGCTGAAGTTGTTGATGTTGATATTGTATTTGTTAGAACTATGATAGCTACTAACTTTTGTAGCAAGCGATATGTTCATAGAAATTAAATTGCTAAAGTTAGATGTGACCCAGGTTCGACTCCCACTCTCCCCATTATTTTATGCGGCATCCAGGTGAAGGGCGAATACGGGTGGCATCGGTTCGTCTTGGATGGGAGGCGAGGTTTTACCGATTATTCCACTATCGTGCCTTCGGGCGGGTGGAGGTCGGGTTTCTGCGCATCTAGGATAGTCAAGGGGCTGGCGGCGGTCGAGTAATCGACCTTGGCCACAGCGCCCGGTGTCGCGGTGGTTGGCACGTCGTTTCTTGCCGTTCAAAAAAAAAAAAGATGTGCTGAAAGAAGAGCACAAAACAATGCCTGTTTTGTTTTTGACAATTTTGATTGATTTGTTGTATATGTGAGTTGGAAAATGGGTTGGTTTAATATTTGCACAATTAGTTGATTTTTGTTTTCAACATTAATCCGTTTAGGGCTTGTTTTGTTAAAGCATAAACTAAATTTAATGTATTCGTCTCAGATTATTAATCTGAAATCAAAGTTTCTCACTTTCCCTCCGTTCGAGAGTGTTGGCAACTCACAAGCCACGTCTGCCGCTGGTACCGGGTCCATGAGATCGGTCTAGTTCACCATTTTGCCATCGACCTCGTTTCCAGAGGAGGACTGTTACCACTTCAATCGTCGCAACGATTCAACTAACAAATACTGTTGGTGCCCAGTCCGCTATAGATGAATTCTTCAATCGGAATCCAAAGTCATGATACAAAACAAGTACAAACATACCAGTAAGGCAAGTTTGTGCAAGAAATATCTTTGTTCAGAAACGATAATAAAAGGGAAAATTACAAAAATGACCATTGACCAAAAACATTTTTAGATTTGGTCATCTCATGAGTCCTTGGAGCGACGCATTATGCACGGGATGAGTCTTTGGCCACCTCATGCGTCCTTTAGACGTCTTAGGCAAACCTCGATAGTTTCCGGCAAGATTTCAAACTTAAACAACTCTATAAAACCCAATCTTTCTCGACAATCCCACAACCGTCTCCAGCGAACCTCTAAAGTTTCCTGAAAGCTTAAACAACTCCAAAAAACTCTATCTTTCTTAACAACCTCACATCGTCTCCGGCGAACCTCCATAGTTTCCAGCATCAACATCAACTCCAAAAAAAAAAAAAAACAAATCTTCCTCAACAATCCCCCATCAACATCACACCTTCTGATTTGAAAGTTTCCGGCGAACATCCATAGTTTCTGACGAATCTGAAAGTTTCCGGTGCTTGATGCATCTAGGACCTCATGCATCTGGGACCCCACTTGCAAGTTATGAAAACGTCATGTGTCCATATTTTATTGGGTATCAGTGAAGGGATTTCCAAAAGACTCATCATGTGCATGATGCGTCGCTGCAAGGACTCATTAGATGGCCAAATCTAAAAATGGTTTTGGTCAATGGCCATTTTTATACTTTTCCTGTAACAAAACCCTTAGTTTTCAGTTAGGATTTGGTACTTTCACTCCCTCTCTCCATGCCATGTTCTCCAAGCCGTTTCTCTCTCTCTCTCTTTAACAACAATTTTATCAAGGGCTGGTAATTTCAGAAATAGACCTGTTACTGACCTGTTTATATTTGTAATCGATCTTATGCTTTTACTTTTATGAATTGTTTTAAATTTATTAAGGATCATTATGCTGGAATGGGATCAAATACAAACACTTAAGTTTGTAAGAACCATAAGAACCAATACATAATTGACAAGTGTCCATCAATAAAAAATTAGTTTAGGGGTAATTTAGACTTTTTGACCATATTTATTTATAACTAATTAAAAATAATTACAAAAAATATAATCAGCACAACACTATATAATTAGCACAACATCATTAATCGTTCTTCATTATCAGCACATCGTCCTCGAATCGTTCTCCATTATCAACATAAACGACATTAGCACAACATCTTCAATCGTTCTCCATTATCAGCACACCAGATGTGCTGATTATATCTACTTTTGGTGTTTGTTTGTATTATTTTGTAATCAACACATAATCAGCACCTTATTAGCACAAATATAAAACACCTTTTGTTAACTTTTTTTAAAAAACACTTTTATAAATACAAAAAGGTATAGCAATATGGTACTCATATTACAGATAAAAAAATACTTGATTTTATGGTATATATTTTTAAAAAAAATAATGAAGTATATAAAAGTTATTTTAGTTTAAAAAACCTTGGTGGAATTTGTATTTAATAGAAAATGGTCAAATGACTAGCAATTTTACAAAATTACCCCTAATTTGTTAGTAGTAATTTTTAATTATAAGAGTTTTATTTATAATCAATATCAACCCTTGATTTAAATTAACAATGGTTCAGATCTGTTCTTACGGTTCTTATAATTAGCACTGTTTGTACAGGATCTCAACCCTCATTATGCTGAGAATTATGTATCAATTAATATTTTCATAAACTTTTGATAATTTTAATTTCACTAAAAAGGTTCCCAAATATCTAACATTTATCGTATCCCTAAACAGGTTTGTTAGCAAGTCACTTCGTGTCGACCTATTTCCACACCTGTCGTGTTCATGTTTGGAAAAAAAAAAAACCGACACGATAAATTCTAGCATATAAGATTATCATGTCGTGTCTGACCTGCTTTGTCTCCGCTACCGGCAAGTGGAATAGGGACATAATATGCTAATCAACAATAACACAAGGACCCAAACCAAAACTTCAACAATCAACTGAAGAGAGGAACTGGCAACGAAACCGGTCCACACACACACACACACCAAAACCTCAAATCGCCCCCTTTGAAATCATCCAAAATCACCGGAATCACCGTCGGTTTTCCTCCGATCAAACACCGAGATCGAGAGAGCCGGCAGTTTTCCGTCGCCGATCACCTCTCTCATCTCAAAATCCACCACAAAACACTTCACACACACAATTCCGTACAACTTTCACATGATCCACTTACAACATCATTGAATGCGAAGATCTAATGCCCGTACATCATCATCAGCTGATCGTAACAACATTCACGACGAGAACAACGCAATGGATAACTCGAAGAAGCTCAAATTCAGACCTAATCAGCCTCTCCGATCTACAAATCTCTTCTCCAGGAATCAAAAGCAGCAATCGTACACAACGAGATCGAATATTATCGTTATCGGATTCGTAACCCTAGCTTTCGTGACGTCATGTTACTTTTTTGTTAATTCTGGTAGTTCGGTAGGGAAACTGAAACCGAAACGGTACCGTATTGTGATTGACGGAGGGAGTACGGGGAGTAGGATTCATGTGTTTGAGTATTCGGTTAGTGATAGAGGTCCGGTTTTTGATTTTAGTGGTGAGAATTCGATGAGAGTTAGCCCGGGGCTATCGGCTTTTGCGGAGGATCCGGTTCGGGCCGGTGGATCTGTGGTGGAGCTGTTGGAGTTTGCGAGGAAGCGGATACCGAGGGAGAGTTGGGGAGAAACTGAGGTTAGGTTAATGGCTACTGGTGGATTGAGGATGCTGGAGTTGAGTGTGCAGGAGAGGGTTTTAGAGGCTTGTAGGACGGTTTTGAGGAGTTCGGGATTCGTTTTTCGGAATGATTGGGCTGAGGTTATCTCAGGTGTGTGGATTACTGTATTCTGGACTGTAGTTTGTTGTTGTTATATGAAACAAAGCTACTCTTTGAACAATGGACCTTAAAAGTTTGTTTTAGGGTATAATGCTCTTAACTGTGTGCTATACTCATCTGGCAAGGTTTCGGAACGATTTTTTGTGTTTTGGATTTGACAATAGGATCAATAAAGAGGATAGATCTTGTTCTGTAGTATTCTAATTGCTATGCCTTGATGTTATTACACACATATAGAAAACTAGTGCTGCACCTATATATACTTGGTAGTAGCTATGCAGTTAGAGCGGTCCAAAATCAAATAGCGGTCAAGGTCTGCTATTTGATGTATAGGTTATAGCTGTAATTTTTATATCATGCATTATTTATGTGTGTGTGTGTGTGTGTATATATTTGAAAAATATTAATAATAATATCAAACTTCATAGTAATATATGCAAAATATTAGTAGTAATATCAAAATCCAAAACATGAACTAAGGAAGTCCAGCGATTTTAGAGATTTAGGTTTAATTTTGTTGAACGATGAAGAATCAGCGTCCAGCGAATGAAAACTTTTGGCCTCGATTTTGGTTTAATTTTGGGTTTGGGCCTTTACTTTTGGGTTTATTTCAAACAAAAAAGTTGATTAATGTGGGCTTTACCTTACTTTTGGGCTGAAATATAGAAACCGCTAAAAGCAGTGCTACGACCACTATACGGGTTTCAAAATAGCTGGATTTACCACCGCTAATAGCGGAACCGCTATAAGGGACCGCTGTTTGGACCACTATGGGTTCGTATGTCCGCTAAGCGCTATAGCACACCATTGACTGCATAGGGTAGTAGTTAACTTTAGTTGGGTTCATTAGGTGTGATTATTAGACAATTGCCGCGGTGCCAACCAACACTGCCACATCTTCGCTGCCGCTATCGGTCACCACCTACCTACACCACTGCCATCACCCGACACCGCCTGCTGCTACCGTCCATCCGCCTCCCGCCACATTGGTTTTAAAAAGCGAGAGGCACACAAAAGCGACGAGGTCGAAAACCAAGGCGTGAAGCGCAAAAGCGGCGAGTTTTTCGTACCCGAGGCGCAAGCTAATTATATATATTTTTATATATCCCTTATACATCCCATAGGTTTTTAGCTTTCCCTACCCAAAATATAGCTATAAGTAAGGTTTTTGTATGATTTAGTTGCATGTACAAGCCAAAAAACCCAAGGTACAACAGTTAGATGCATAAAAACGCCTCGGGTACAAGAGGCGCGCGTCTCAGGCCAAAAAAGCCCACAAAATTCCCAAAAGAGCTCGTCTTTTTGGCGCTTCTTGTAATTACTCTAGGCGCTAAGCGAAATATCCCCGGGGTGTGCGCCTTGTTGCGCCTCGCGCTTAAGCGCGCCTCAGACGCGCTTTTTAAAACAAAGCCCGCTACTAGCTGACATGGTCGTCATTGTTGCCACCCGCCACCGCCATAATAGATGTCACCCGCCGCTAACTGTCGTTTCAACCAACACCACCCACCACTAACCGCCATCGCCGCCACCACCCGTCACCTCAGTTTTAAAAAGCGAGAGACGCACAAAAGCGATGTGGTCTAAAAAGTGAGAGGCGCACAAAAGCGAAGCGCAAAAGCGGCGGGCTTTTCTTACCCGAGGCAGCAAGCTAATAATATATATGATGATTTTAGCTGCATGTACAAGCCAAAATCCCAAGGTACAACAATTAGATGCATAAAAACGCCTCGGGTACAAGAGGCGCGCACCTCAGGCCAAAATAGCCCAGAAAAATCCCAAGAAAGCGCGCCTTTTTGGCGCTTCTTGTAATTACTCTAGGCGCTGAGCGAAAAAAGCCTCAGGGTGAAGAATTAATGTTCTGATGTTTATATGTTATTATGATTTGTTGTAAATTCACTTAACTTACCTTTTATAATTTTTTAAGAAACTATTTATAGAAACAGTATTTGCGAGTCTTGAAAGGTCCTATCTTGTCTATGATTTGAGTGATCTAGCAACATGACAGAAATATGTGAATGTTCAACAGCATGATTGGACTTCAATTCGATTTCTGTAGGGTCTGACGAAGGAGTACATGCATGGGTTGTGGCTAATTATGCTCTCGGGACTCTTGGAGGTGATCCTCGTGAAACAACCGGGATAATTGAACTTGGTGGTGCTTCCGCTCAGGTTTTTATTCTTCTTTCTTGTCTACAATTCCCATCATTCGCCTGTCTTGTTATTGCTACGACTTTTAGTGTTTTGCAAGTTGTAAAAGGTTAATTTGTTAAGGCAGTAGAGTATACTGAATTGTTAGTGTTAAATTGCTATATATAAAAACTCTACATGATATTAAAATTACCGATATCCCACAGATATGGCGATATCCCACCGTGATAACCTATATCTCAAATATCGGTTCTTGACCGATATCTGATTTTTTACTGCATGAACTGCTTAGATTGTCACTAAGAATCTTCAGGTATAACTTTCAGGTAACCTTCGTCTCAAATGAGCCAATGCCCCCTGAATTTTCACGGACGGTTAAGTTTGGAAATGTCAGTTATAGTCTTTACAGCCACAGCTTACTCGAGTTCGGTCAGGTAAAAATCTTTTTACCTTATTTTTATATTATGCTATAAACATGTGTTAGTTTTTACTTTTTACTACAGTTGGTCCATAATACCTAAATCTGGGTATCAACTTATCTAGGGCTGCAAACGAACCGAACGAACACGAAAAAGACCTTGTTCGTGTTCGTTTGTTAAGGAAATGTATGTTCACGAACTGTTCATGAACACTTACCGAACAAGATTTTTTGTTCGTGTTCGTTTGGTAAGGAATGAACGTGCTCGTGTCCATTTGTTAATTTTAGATAACGAACGTTCATGAACACAAACGAATGCAAACTAATGTCCATGAACACAAACAAGCGTTCATGAACAGAATATATACTATACTGATACTTGTTAAATATTTTATTTGTCAAAATTTTGAAGTATTTAAAATAAAATATAAAAATTGAAAACACTAATGAGCTATCAAACACAAACGAACATGTTTCCGAACGTTCATGAACATAAATGAACGAACGCGATCTTTGTTCATGTTCGTTCATTTAACTAAACGGACGAAATTTCTTGTTCGTGTCCGTTCATTTATTTAAGGAACGAACACAAACGAACTTCCCGTCAAACGGTTCACGAACTGTTCGCTGAACGTTCAGTTCGTTTACAACCCTAAACTTATCTGATATACACCGTGTTCGACACAAATAGCTTTATATTCTATGTGAAACATTCTTGCATCTTAAAAACACAAATATGACCATATTCTCATCTGAACAGTATTGATGTGTAAATAAATGGTCACAAACTGACTATTTGATTGATAATAACTTTCTTTTTTTGCAGAATGTTGCGTTTGACTTGGTTCGTCGGTCAAAATTGGCAAAGGTTCCAAATCCCGGTTAGTGCATATACTATTTGTCTCATAGTTAGTCTCCGTTCATGTCTAACATATTAAAATACAACTCATTTATTTGAGAGTAAAGTACACGGATGGTCCCTGTGGTTTACCAAAATTTTGGATTCCCTGTGTCCGTGTGGTTTCCACTTTGTAACACATTTAGTCCTTAACTTTTTTCCAAAAGTACATGGATGGTCCCTGTGGTTTGCACTTTGTAACGCATTTCGTCCCTAACTTGGACCTGCTAAAACCTCTTAGATTCGTTGGCTGAGGACTAAATGCGTTACAAAGTGCAAACCACAGGGACCATCCGTGTGCTTTTAGAAAGCTAGGGACCAAATCCAAAATTTTGGTAAGCCATAGGGACCATCTTTATTTGAGGTCTAACTAGTTTTGGTTATATTCCTACAGAATCTTTCGGCAGCAAGGTAGTTTTGGACCCGTGTTCACCAAAAGGATACAAACACAACGTAATAACGGGAAACATCACTCCGAGTTCTTTAATCGAAAAAAACGAGCCGTTATCGATTCTACATGCAAGTGGCAACTTCTCAGAATGCAGATCTGCTTCCTTAACATTGTTGCAGAAAGGCAAAGGTGCAATTTTTCTTTTATTTTTTTTTTCTATGAATCCCGTAACTTTATCTTTCAATCTTTCATTGTTTTACATGTAAAGTTTTTCTTTTTGTTGTTTATTCCTATTTGAAAAACAGAGGAGTGTGCCTATGATCAATGCTACATTGGTTCAACGTTCATACCCAAACTTCAAGGAAAGTTTTTGGCAACCGAGAATTTCTTCCATACGTCTAAGGTTATTCTAAATTTCCTCTATATATAATTAGGCAGGGCTGCAAACAAACCGAACGAACACGAACAAGACCTTGTTCGTCTTCGTTTGTTAAGAAATATATGTGTTCACAAACTGTTCATGATTGTTTGCCGAACGAGATTTTATGTCCGTGTTCGTTTGTTAAGGAAATGAACATGTTCGTGTTCGTTTGTTAATTCTAGGCAACCAACGAAAACGAACGTTGATGAACACAAATGAACACAAACTAATGTTCACGAACACCAATGGAAACAAACAAACGCAAACAAGCGTTCATGAACATAATATGTAATACACCGCCACTTAACAAAACCATAAAAAAGATCATTAAAAAAGTGTGAGCCGTTATTAAACACTATAAAGATTTTATTTGTCGGAATTTTGAAGTATTTAAATAAAATATAAAAACTAAAAACACGAATGAACTATCGAACACAATCAAACATAAACGAAGACGTTACCGAACGTTCACGAATAAATGAACGTACGAACACAAACGAACTTCCCGCCGAACGGTTTGCTGAACGTTTGGTTCGTCTGCAGCCCTAAAATCAGGTGCTTTGGATAACCGGTCAAAATTGGGTCAGGTCAAGTCTGATCGAGGTGATCTAAAGATATCTGTTTTATTAGACCTGTTTAAGGTTAAAAGTAACCTAAATCAAACCCATTTTAATTGAAAACTTTGCTTTTAAGTTTCTTGATCTTTCGGTTTTCCTTTTTTTGCTCATGTTTTCTTGCAGTTCTTTGGGTTGTCACCAAAAACGTTTCTTTCTGAGCTCATGGTGGCTGGTAAACAATTTTGTGAAGAAGATTGGTCAAAGTTAAAGTCAAAGTACCCAAAATTTAACAATGAGGATTTGCATCGGTACTGCTTTTCTTCAGCGTATATTGTTGCTTTACTTCATGATAGCCTTGGAATTGCATTTGACGACAAAAGGTACTTTTCTCACCGAGTAAATTGCCATTTTAATCCCTGAGGTTTGGCCCAAAATGCCACTTTAGTCCAAATATTTTTTTTCTCCCCGGTCCCGATGTTTCCAGTTTTGGTCATTTTCGTCCATTTCGTTAACTACGTCAAAAGAACTCAGTTAAGTCAGGGGTAATTTCGTCAGTTAACTAAGTAGTTTGGTATTTTCCATGTGTAACTGTATCTATAAGTGTGTATATATGTATATTAATATATATTTAAAACAAAATCAATATATATATAAGGAGATTGGATGAAAATGGCAAAAATAAAAAAGAAAAAAAATAGATTGACCATAATACCCCTGAGTTAACTGACTTTTTAGACGGAGTTAGTGGGTTGGATGAAAATGACAAAAAAGTCGAGGACCCAGGGGAGAAATAAAAAACTACTTGAACTAAAGTGACATTTTGGGCCAAACACTGGGACTAAAATGACAATTTACTCTTTCTCACAAGTGGTAAACAAAACATATGTGACTCTTTTGATTTGATGGTACCTTGAACAGGATTGGATACGCTAATCAGGTGAATAACATTCCACTCGATTGGGCGTTAGGAGCCTTCATCTTTCAGATCATGAGTGAGTTAGATGTCGGACAACTACACCCTCCAAAATCCATAATCACCGTGGATTATTCTATCTTAAGCGGGTTAATCTTTGTTGTTGTTTTGTTATTTGCTGCATATTATGTGTCAAAATGGAGGAAACCTAATGTAAAGACGATATTTGATCTAGAAAAAGGGAAATATATAGTTACTCGAGTAGGTAGACATTCATAGTGTCTCTTTGGTTGGATGGAATGGAATGAATGAGGTAACGGAATCATGGTGTTCGATGATACAATGGAGACGTGTTTGGTGATGTCATATGGTCATAGTAGCGGTGTTTGTTTTCTGGGATCAGCCATCATATGTAGTTGGAAATCGATGTAATTTAGCAATTTTAATTCAGTTTTGTAAAGGGGGTTTGTGTTATATTGGCATTGGTAGATTGCAAAACTGCATTCATCTTGACTTTGTAAACCTACTTGGAATGACAAAACGAGTTTAATTTATATGCATACATTATATTGTTATTATTATTAGCTGAACATTTATTAGTACTACTTTTTTTTATAAAACATGTAATAAATTTATTAAGACTATTTTATGTTTATCAACTTGTTAGAGAAAATCAAATTGATTATTGGATTCTGACTATCCAAGTCGAATTTTTTTTTTTAACTTTAAGTTTTTTTTTTTTTTTTTTAAATGGGGTCAATTCTGAGGTCTAATAATTTACATCGACATAGTTGGTAAACGGGCAACAAGCTGCGCCGCTACTCCTTTTTGAATAGCGAAACTAAGCCTTTTAAAAACTACGTCCATAGATCTCGGGGTCATAACATTACTATGCATGACCCTTTGAACTCGACGAAGTAGGTCTACAGCCTCTGGCGCAAGAAAACCAAAAGTATCAAAAGCAAATGGGATAAACACGTGCTGGTTGTCAAGGCACGCTTTCTCATACTTGATCACTTTACCCGAAGCAGCGTTTAAAACAGCCTGACCCACTGTGAAAGCACTACTCCCTAAGCCCACAGGCGGGGAAACCCCTGTTAGATCCACACAGGCTTGTTTTCCTCTTACCCATCCAAAGACAAGAATGTCGGCTGATCAAATGGTAGATCTCCCTTCTAACGGGTCTATTAAGAAATTAACGGGTGCCTCTTTCTTAGCAGAAATACCAACGCACCTGAATATGTCAAAAAGGACATCCCTAACCAAATCATGTCGGTATTTGAACCCCGGGAGCTCTCTACAATGAACTGCATGCTCACCAAAAGAATCCAAACACGCCTTATGACAAACTGGGCATACCTCGTCAACTGGGAATAAAGGTATCATGAGGCGATACTTAGGATAGTACGGTACTCCACCCGCGACATATGTTGGCCTAACCCATCTATAGGTATAACAAGAAGAAAATCTTGTGCATGTGGTGCTCGGAGACACTCAAAAACGGATTTTTGTCTAACGGTCAAGTCGAACTGCACTTCGATTTCGTGGACAATTTTACTAAAAAGAGCACTCGCCAATGCATGTTGGGCTTTAGGAGGGGGGGGGGGGGTGTCCTTATTAGTGAAACCTTTAAAAGCACATACAAACACTCAAAGGAGCATCTTATTGAGTCATCACTAAGCTTGCATGTTTCATGACATAATCATCTTCGGTTGAACTAGATGTGTTCATAAACAGTTTAAACAATTCAAACTGAAACCACTTGGCGGGATAGAACTCCAGACAAGTCGGTTTTGACAGTTTGCAGCTTAACAGTTCGATCCAGTTCGTAACTTTTATTTTATATTTTGTTTCATTTTTTATGTATATTTGTTGCAACATAAACTTGCCCTTAGACACTTGGCAACACACACCCATAGGCCACAGACTTTTCTTCCCATCTATCTTAGGTCTTGCGTAGTGGGGCGCGGCCAAGGGCCATAGCGCCGCTATGGCGCCGCCCACACCGCCCCCACCGGCGCTATGAACAAAAAAAAGGGATGCAGCGCTATATCCATGGCGCCGCTATGGATGTTCTTTTCAAAAATGGACCAATCAAATTCAGTTAAGGTTTTTATAATTAATTAATAAAATTGAAAATTAATATTTAGGTAATGATGGGTAGGGGCTTTATGACTACGGGCTCTAGTGATATAACGCCCCATAAAGCCCCCGTGTGACGTGGCACGACACGTGTCGCATAACGCCCCACAAGGGGCTTTATGACTACGGATGGCCTTATAACCCTTTCTCTTTCACATCAGCGTCACATCATATTTTTTTAATTTCATCTTTTCCATCAACAAAAAAAGAAGTAATGCTTAGGTTAGGTGACATGAGATGATTGGCAATGTAAAGAAGAAAAATATAGGGTTTTTTTTTCACAGGATGATTGGTGAATAGATTACCTCCTTTCCCGAAACCTTTTTGTACCGCAAGAACCGGAGTGGTGTTGCTTTCAGTATAATGTATAAACACCAATTTTCAATAATTGGAAACATCAATTCCAATTTGAATTTGTATATCATATGTATTATGGAATTTATACTATACATGTAAAATATAGATAAGATTCTCAAGAAGCAACTTCTTCATTCCAAGATTCATTTGCAAACAAATTTTTCTTTTATTTCTATAGAAATTGGATGAAAATGACAAAAAAATGAAAAAAGTCAGGACTAAAACAAAAGAAAAAAAACTATTTGAACTAAAGTGGCATTTTGAGTCAAACAGGGACTAAAGTGGCATTTTTAACATGTTTTGTTTTCATTTACCTCGATTGTTCTCTACTACGTTGCTATGCCGAATGCCGGTATTATACCCATACTGCAATGAATCAAACCGGCACCAATCGAAAAACATATCACGATTTTTGTTAATTTGCTTTTCTTTTCCGGTTCCCATACGTAAGGCTACAAGGTGTGGTATAAAACCCCTAGGGGGTTTATCACGCCACCTCAGCGCCACCTCAATGCCACCTCAACGCCACCTCACATAGGAGGCTTTAAAGTCTCTCACTTTAACTTGCATGCAATGGTTTAAAGTCACCTATTAAACAAAATACAAAAAAATAATAATAAAGAGAATGGATTTGATTGGTTGAAAAGAGTGGGCCCCACCTTCTTACCCTTATAACCGGCGTTAGCACGGTGGCGAAAGGGCTATAGCGCCCCTCTCTTAACTCCGGTGGGATGGTGGTTGGCGTCCGGGGTCGTTATAAAGGTCGATGTGGCAGGGTGGCGCTAAGCCACACCGCATAGCCTAACAACTAACAAACCAAATTGATACCCACCGAACCGAGTACACAATAATTCAAGAAAAGGAATCATTAATTAATTAATTCCAAATGGATAAAGTCAATAACATCAAAGTCACCACCACCACCTGTCATAAAAGTTGGAAGCAGGCAGGCAGCCGTTGAAAACAAATCCACAAAGCGAGCGTAAATTGAGGAACAATAATAATTCGGCCTAAATTCTTTCACCAATATGATATCAACCCCTTTTCAGCAAAATCGGACGACAGTGTTAATCGAGAGATAACCTCTCCTCTCGATTTCCACCACCTCCATTTCTTTTCTTTGCTTCTCCTTTCTCTCTCTCTCTCTCTCTCTCTGTCATCCTCTCACATTCTCGGGTATTTCTTCAACAATATTCTTCTTTATATTTCCCCAATTTCATTCTTGTTTGATGCCACCCCTTTAATCCAGCTTATGGGGTTTTGTACATTGGTCAAAATCGACATTTGGGTGGGTTCTTGATTTGTTATAATTTTGGTTTTATTTGCCCAAAGATTGATACTTTTTAACACCCTTTTGTTTGTTTTTATGATTATGAATATGATTATGTTGTGGCGATGATATGTTTGTATGTTGACTTTTGAATGCTGATTTTGGTTTGACTATTTTGTTTGCTAACCATGGTTGTTAAAATCGACAGTGGGATAGGCAGGCGGTGGGGTATTGACTAGCGATTAATCGGATTGGATTAATAAGTATAATATTTTAATTACTTAAATATTTTTACCAGTTTTGACAGAAAATTGACCGGTTTTGACCGAAATTTGACCGATTACCGGTTTTAGGTCCAACTAGGTGGAATTCTATGATTATGATTGTGGCAATGATATGTTGACCTTTGAATGCTAATATTGGCAATTACCGTTTTGACCGAAATTTGACCAATGATATGATTGTGGATGTGGATCGATTGGTGCAGCCTTTGGGCGGGGAAACCATAAAAAAGACAAGAGAAGATGACGGGCCCCACCTCGTCTTGCGCTGACTCAGCAGCTCATGCAGATGCAGTTGATGATAACGGGCCCACAGATGATGAAGAAGCGCCTTTATTAAACACAGCGGAGTGTCGTATTTGCCAAGAGGAAGATTCAACTGATACTTTAGAGATACCATGTTCCTGCAATGGTAGTCTTAAGGTAATTAGTTACGTTGTCGAGAATATGTTCTTGTTTTGTTGTTACGACATTTAACGTTTTGATCAAGTTTTTACGTTTATGCAGTATGCTCATAGAAAGTGTGTTCAACATTGGTGCAACGAAAAGGGCGACATCACTTGTGAAATATGCCATCAAGTAAGCTACCATCATCAAAAAAATGAAGAGTAAACTTCCGTTTTGCTCCCTGTTGTTTGGTCACTATAACGGTTTTGCCCCAAACCTTTAAAAATAGCCATTTTCCTCCAATAGTTTGCTATGGTTTTTCCATTTTGCTCCCTTGGATGCAGTTAGAGGCGGGGAGCAAAATGGAAAAACCATAGCAAACTATTGGAGGAAAATGGCTATTTTTAAAGGTTTGGGGCAAAACCGTTAAAGTGACCAAACCACAGGGAGCAAAACGGATGTTTACTCAAAAATGAATTTAGTATTTTCATCAGTTTTAAATTCTTCATGACCATTTATACATACCGGGGCCAATTAATATGACAAGTAGGTCTGTAGACGAACCGAACGTTCGCGGCGGGAAGTTGGTTTATTTAATAAACGAACCAACATGAGCAAAATTTAATTCAACGAATGGACATGAACACACGTGTTACTCGTTAGTTTATGTTCGTTTATATCTTTTTTGAGTTATATTTATATTAATATAATCTTAAAAGAGGCTTTCTAACTACTTATATACATATAACTAATTAGTAATTTTGCTTTCCAATAAAATTTATCGTAATTAATCAATTATTTATATAAAAAGACTAGTTTGTGAACTATTCTTTTATGTTTTAAACGAATGAACATAAACGAACACGAACATGCCCATTTTCTTAAACGAGCATGAACAAAAAAATTTGTTGAATTATGTGTTCGTGTTCATGTTCGTGTTCGATTAAAGTTAAATAAACGAACACGAACATGCTTTTATTCCTGTTCTCGTTCGGTTCGTTTACAACAAACAAGTTTACACATCTTTTTTGTTAAACTAAAAAACGACTATTCATCGAATCTTTAAAAAAACATGTTTAGTTACTCTAGAATAAATGTATTGTTCTTATCTATATATTTATCTTAATGTTTGTTACGCAGCCTTACCAACCTGGCTATATTGCTCCACCTCCCAGAGCGCGTTTGGAAGAGACTACTATAGATATCGGGTAATCCTTTTTTTCCTATTCATCTTGTTTTAATTTCTTTTTAGGAAAGTTACAAGTTTTGTCCTTTATCTTAATATCACTTATCAGGCGGTGTCCTTTTTAACGAATTTTGACAACTTTTGCCCTTTACAAGGAATTTTGTTGCACGTTTTATCCCTTAGGCTTAACCCAGTTAGATTTTCTTGCTAAATCTTGTCACCCAAGGGTATTTTAGTCATTTTACCCATTTATTTTAAGAGTCAACCCTAAAATATTTTGTTTTATTCTTTTAAATAATATTAAATAAATTGGTAAAAAGACTAAAATACCCTTGGGTGACAAGATTTAACAAGAAAATCTAACTGAGTTAAGAGTAAAGGACAAAACGTGCAACAAAATTCCTTGTAAAGGACAAAATTTGTTAAAAAGGACACCGCCTGATAAGCGGTATTAAGATAAAGGACAAAACTTGTAATTTTTCCTTATTTTTATTGTTGAAATTAATAAGATTATTTTGTTTATCAGAGGAGGATGGCAAATATCGGGTACACCTATGGATCTGAACGACCCACGTCTCTTGGCAATTGCTGAAGCTGAACGCCAATTTCTTGAAGCTGAATATGAGGATTATAACGCCTCAAATGCCAGTGGAGCTGCATTTTGTCGTTCAGCTGTTTTAATTGTATGTCACATTTATTATAAAGAGTTAATTGACCGGACGGTCCTTGTGGTTTCACGTTTTTTCACGTTTAGTCCCCACCTTTTGGAAATAGCAGGTATGCTCCCTATGGTTTGTCATCTTGTTACTCGGATAGTCCCCTGACATTTACTTAGGGGACTATCCGAGTAACAAAATGACAAACCATAGGGAGCGTACCTGCTATTTCCAAACTAACTGACATCTACTCAGGGGACTATCCGAGTAACAAAATAACAAACCATAAGGAGCATACCTG
The DNA here is from genome assembly GCF_002127325.2 of Helianthus annuus. Lineage (NCBI taxonomy): Eukaryota > Viridiplantae > Streptophyta > Magnoliopsida > Asterales > Asteraceae > Helianthus > Helianthus annuus. Next base: position 152,716,629 of record NC_035444.2, read on the forward strand.
CTATTTTCAAAAGCTGGGGACTAAAAGTGAAAAAACGTGAAACCACAAGGACCATCCGGGCAATTAACTCTATTATAAATAAATCGAAATGTAAAATAAACATTCTAATTGTTTGATTATTGGTTTTTGCAGTTAATGGCACTTCTGCTACTACGGCATGCAGTAAACGTGCCGGAATCTGAAGCAGATGGAGATGAAGATGCGTCTACTTTCTTGACTGTAAGTTGGATTTTTAATCTTGAGTAAAGTAAACGGATGGTGGTCCTTGTGGTTTACCATAATTTTGGATTTGGTCCCTAGCTTTCCAAAAGTACACGGATGGTCCCTGTGGTTTGCACTTTGTAACGCATTTAGTCCCTAGCCGATAAATCTAAAGGTTTTAGCATGTCCAAGTTAGGGACTAAATACGTTACAAAGTGCAAACCACATGACCATTCATTATCCGTGTACTTTTGGGAAAAGCTGGGGACTAAATGCGTTATAAGGGTGAAGGGAGTGGTTAAACACTTGAAAGTGGCAAACTTCAAAATCAACCAATCAGAGGGTGCCATGTCATTCCATCTAAAAAGTTTAAGGTATGCTGAAAAGTGTTGGCAATGGTTAAACACTTGAATTGGTAAACTTTTTTTTTTGTTTTCATTTAAAAAAAAATATGTGTTAAATGGGTCATCTTCCCGCGCGGCAAACGTTCACCGCTCGGTTTCCTTACCGATCAGCAAAATGGGTCGGTGGCGGTGTTACCGCTCGGCCAACCCATTTGCCGATCTGGTTTGCCGCCCACACCGGATACCCTAAAGTGCAAACCACAGGGACCATTTGTGTACTTTTGGAAAGCTAGGGACCAAATCCAAAATTTTGGTAAACCACATGGACCATCTGTGTACTTTACTCTTTATTCATGCTTCCCTTACTAAATTAAAATTATATTTTTTTTAATTAATTGCTTTATTTCATTAGCTTTTCTTGCTTCGGGTTGCTGGGTTTCTTCTTCCGTGCTACATTATGGCGTGGGCCATCAGCATCTTGCAGCGTCGAAGGCAAAGACAGGTTTGTCTACGCTCTTCGTTTGCTTGTTTGACGTTTTGACCTTAGGCTGAAAGCATTAAGAATTATATTTTTTTTGGTTATGCTTATGCCTATTTGACCTGTTAGACAAAAAAAGAGAAATGTTGGCCATTAAGTTAACAAAAAAGACGAAAATACCCCTGACTTAACAGAGAAAAAAAGGAGTTAACGATCCGAATAAAAATGTCAAGATTTCAAACCTTTTGGACGAAAGTTGCAAAACTGGCCAAACCTCAGGGACGAAAATGACATTTGACTCCAAAAAAAAGTTAACTTGAATAGACCAATTTCCAAAGGAAACGGGTCAAAATTATAATCTCGAGTGAATTTCAAGGATTGTCCTTTATCTTTATATCCATTTTCAGGTGTTGTCCTTTATGTTCAAAATTGACGAGTTTTGTCCTTTATGTTTTCATAGCATACACGTTTTGTCCTTTAGGCCTAATCCAGTTAGTTTTTTCAGTTAAATTTGGTCATGTGCTTAGCACATGAGGGCATTTTTGTCAATTCAAAGGTTGCAGAAGCTTTGAGCTGTAAATCTGCCGTTGAACTTACCTTTGAATTGACAAAAATGCCCTCATGTGCAAAGCATATGACCAAATTTAACTGAAAAAACTAATTGGGTTTGGCCTAAAGGACAAAACGTGTATGATATGAAAACATAAAGGACAAAACTCGTCAATTTTGAACATAAAGGACAGCGCCTGAAAATTGGTATAAAGATAAAGGACAATCCTTGAAATTCACTCTTATAATCTCTAATCGCTATGATTTTATTATAACCGGGTACGATGCTTATAACAGGAGGCTGCAGCATTGGCGGCATCACAAATTGCTTTTGTATTGCAAGCGGGTCAAAGGCGGGGCCTACACTTTGCCATAGCCTCTGCTGGGCCACCGCCAGCATCGGCAGCTGCTGCGACTCCCGCCGTGGCTCCACAGGAGGACAATGTCTGATCTTTTTCGGTTCCCAGAAGCCGCTAAAGGAGGGGAATGAATTAACAACATATTGTTGTAAAGTTTATTTTGTGTTTGCAAGTCATTTTTTGTTATTTCACAAGTGTCTTGTTTCTGGTGATTGATGTGTATAAATGTATAATATTGCTTTGTCACATTAATATTTGTGACATTTTGAATATGTTTTTCCTGTTAATATTTACTAATAATCATGTCTGTCGTCCCTGGTTGAGATGTATAATTAATTCAGAATGAAAATTATTATTCTTGACGTGTTAGTATAATTGTTAAAAAGATTTGATTAAAATAAGAGTAAATTACAAAAATCGTCCTTTATGTATGTCACTTGTTGCAAACTGTGTCCTTTGTCTTCAATAATTACTGAAAAGGTACTCGATGTTTGCAAACCCTTGCAAGTTATGTCCTTTAGCCCTAACACAGTTATTTTTATTCTTTATTGTTTTGCCTAATAACACTTTTAAAATTGTAATTTACAAAAAAAAAAAAAAAAAAAAAAAACACATGTACATTACTTTTAATATAAAGTTTAATGTTAGTTATGCAACTTTTAATATTTAGCTAAACATATTCATGGATTTTATCAAACCCAATAATTTGTTGTTAGGTTTGTCGCGTATCAAAAATTTACACCCTTTCATGTTTTAGATCACTAATATTTTAATTTGTTACAAAAATCATCAATAATAGGAACGCATTTGTTTCTCTCTACATTAATTTCTATAAATACAATTAGAGGTGTAAAAAAAAACAGTTTGGGCCCAACAACCCTGAAAACCGACCTGGTAAAAAACCCGTTTTGGCCCAAACCAGTTTGGGTCCAACCCGACTCGGCAGTATGGTACAAATTTGAGATTTTTGTGTCGAGAATCTGTTCCAACCCGAACCGGTTTAAACCCGCCTAAAAGAAACTAATAAAAAAAACCGGTTTAAACGCTAAAATTTTGAACCTGATCCAAATCAGTTTGAGTGGGTTGGCGTTTTCAACTCTAAAATCCGTTCTTAACCCGAACTGGTTTGGGTCAAACCGGCTTAAAACCCAAAAAAAAAAAAAAAAAAAAAAAAAACAGGCCGGTTTATAAACCGACCCGGTTCGGGCCCAAACCGGGTTTTTTTTACTAAAAGAAAGAACTAAAGTTCGGCCCAACTTATTATCCAGGCCCAAATATCCAAACAAACTTAGGGCAGCCTTCATATACACCTTATCATTCACCTACACTCTTTCTTTCTTTCTCCTCCAGCCTCCACTCACAAACCCTGTAACAAACAAACCACCGGCCGGAAACAATGGTGCAACGACTCACATACCGGAAACGCCACAGTTATGCTACCAAATCAAACCAGCACAGGGTTGTTAAAACCCCAGGTAACAATCTTGATTATTCTTTGTTCTAATTTCACCAGTTTATGAATCTTGATCTGTGGATTGTGGGTGTTTGGTAAGTTGTTTGATCTGATTGTGAATCTTTTTGAAATGGGTTGTGTAAAGTTGGTTGCTTTTTGTGGTTTTGATAGGTGGTAAGTTGGTTTATCAGACTACCAAGAAGAGGGCTAGTGGGCCTAAGTGTCCTGTTACTGGAAAGAGGATTCAAGGGGTATGCTTGTCTCATTTTTAGTTTTTATTTATTTTTTTTTTATAATGTTGAGGTTAATCTATGTAGGAAATTGTTGGTGTTGTTGTGATTGTTAAGTAGTTAATGCGGTAAAATATCGGATATCGGTCAAGGACCGATATTTGAGATAAAGGTTATCTCGGTGAGATATCGGTAATTTTAATATCATGTAGAATTTATATAAATAGCAATTTAACATTAATAATTCAGTGATATATGGGTCAAATATAGGTTATATTGGTCAATATCGCCGATAATATTGGTTGACCGATATTTTACTAGAGGACCGATATATCACCGAAATTAACTGCATAGTAAGTACTAATGATTTATTGAAACTAAGATTGTATTTTAATCGTGTTTTTGACTCGGCGACAAACGGTCACTTCTCGAACTGTTTATCATGCAACTTTAAGCTCAAATGATTATGATATTGAGACGTGTTTAGCTATAAAACACATGTTAGCATAAAAAAGTTTGTTATTTTTATTATCATGCTGTTCAACTGATGCATGTAAATTTGATCTTGCAGTGTACTTTTTTGTTGTTTTTAACAATGTTAAATACTTAAAGTATCTTCTCAAAATTTCGAAATCTATTAGTGATTCGTCGCATGTTTTGATGGCTAATAGTTGCTGTTAAATTTTAGTTAGAGTTAAATGCCATTTTAGGCCCTGTGGTTTTGGTCATTTTGCCTGTTTAGTCCAAAGGTTTTATTTTTTGTCTGTGGGTCCAAAAAGGTTTCACTGTTGCCATTTTAGTCCACTGGGTTAACTTCATCAATTTTTTCTGTTAACCAGAATGGCAATTCGGCCATTTTATATGTAATTCTGTTAGCTAGAAAGACAATTCGATCATATAAAATGACCGAATCGCCCTTCTCGTTAACAGAAATAATGGATGAAGTTAACCTAGTGGACTAAAATGGCAACAGTGAAACATTTTTGAACCCACAGGTAAAAAATGAAACCTTTGGACTAAACTGGTAAAATGGCCCAAACCACAGGGACTAAAATGGCATTTAACTCTTATAGTTTCGCAACCAAGTTTTCATTCTTTAATAAAAAACTTAATGTCTCGTTTATGCAGATTCCTCATTTGAGACCTGCTGAATACAAGCGGTCAAGATTATCAAGGAACAGAAGAACCGTTAATCGTGCTTATGGTGGGGTGCTTTCCGCAGGTGCTGTGAGGGAAAGGTATTTTAATTTTATGTTTTTTTTTCTTTATTATTTATATGTTTTTATTTTGTTACTGAATTTATTGTTGGATGTTAATTCAGGATCATTAGGGCTTTTTTGGTTGAAGAACAAAAGATTGTGAAAAAGGTGTTGAAGATCCAAAAGGCGAAAGAAAAGACAGCCTCTAAGGCTTAGATTTTGCAGTGTTTCTGCAATTCTTCATGAGGGTAATTATAGGGCTCTTTTATGTTCGGACTGTTCTACTTTGTCGACAAACAAGCTTGGTAAACCGTCTTAGGTTTTTGTTTGGTGTTCAATGATTCTGTTTTGGATTCTTTTGTACGTTGAATCTTGTTTTTCTTATGAACTCATGTTCCTGCTATTACTTGCATTTTCAAAACAATTTAGAAATACACATGATTGGGTTGTTGACGTGTCAAAAGACGTTTTTATTCTACAATCCTTGTTTCCATCAGTGGCGAAGCTTGAAAATTTCCACCGGGGGGTCGGAAGTCACTGGACCTAAAAACATATACCTAAAAATTTTCATACGAAACGTACATACATAACACTACTGAGCAAAAAGTTCGCCCCCCCCCTGGCTTGCATTGTTCGTTAAGATTAAAATCGCTCCTGGTGACGCAAAAGGTCTTGTTTTTCTTCATGAAGATGCTATCTAATATACACATTTTGTTAGATGCTATCTTAATGCCATTAACTTCATAATCTCTTTATATTCTTTTTTCGGGAAAAGAGTGACAGTAAAATGATGAGTTGGAGTTTATTAGCAGTAATGATGAGTTGGGAGTTTTCATTTTCCATACCCATGTCAAGTTCATTTTGCTAAAAGTGTAAAGTGGATATTAATTTTGTATCTATAGGGTGTAAACGAGTCGAGTCTGAGTCTGACTATGCTCGAGTCTCGCTCGTCATACTTATATGAAGCTCGAGTTTGGCTATTTTTGATCCTACTAGTTTGAGATCGAGCTTGGATTGAAAGTAAATCACAAGAGCTTGAGTTCGGCTCGAGGTAATTTCAGAACAATTTAAATGAGCTAATAGCTCGACTTGAGCTCACTTTGATACATGGCCATTCCAACGTTTTTTGAGACCCTAAGCAAAGTACGAAGTGAGGGCACTAATTTCGCCAATAAACTCTCTTTCAATCCCGACGGATCCGACGCCATGAGTGATTTTACTTTTTTCGTCTAGTGATAGACGAGAGCTTAGAATTTGAAAGCAGGCTGCGAAGCGAAGTGGGAACAAATATTGCAATTGTATATTAGGGGTTTTAGGTCGCTGAATAATGATGATTAGGTGGATGGTTGTTTGTAATAGTTGGAAATTAATGCGAAATGAGCCTTGAAACTAAGCCTTTTTTTGCTGAACAATATTTATTTTTGGTTTCTTCAATGAAAAACTGGTTTAGTTTTAAAATAAACTTATTTATTTGGGCTAATACATATGTTATATATAAAAAAAAAATTCTAAAAAATGGAGACCCTTATTTTTTGATAGCCCTAGGCCCGTGCCTAAGCTGGCAATCCCATTGGGCCAACCCTGCTTTGATTGTAATTAGGGGTTTTAGGCTGCTGAATAATGATGATTAGGTGGATGGTTGTTTGTAATAGTTGGAAATTAATGCGAAACGAGCCTTGAAACTGAGCCTTTATTAGCTGAAAAATATTTATTTTGGATTCCTTCAATGAAAAGCTAGTTTAGTTTTGAAATAAACTTATTTGTTTGGGCTAATACATATGTTATATATAAAAACTTTCTGTGAAAATCGAGACCTTTATTTTTTGATAGCTCTAGGCCCGTGCCTAAGCGGCAAACCATTGGGCCAGCGTTGCTTTGATACCTTAGTAGATAGGTTATTGTGTTCATCGTGTATTCATCATGTATGCGATAAAGTTCATTCAATATTCTGATGCACAATTGCACCTCATTATAAACCAAACCAAACCAAACCAAAGAAAAGAAATGATCGAGCACATAATTATACGAACTTGTGACTTGGAATTATTGAAACGAATCTAATTTAAATTCGTTGTGACTTGGAGTATGATCTAGACTGAGTTAATTCCTTTTTATATTAATTAACGAACTTCAGATCAATTCAGTTATATATCTTCGTTTGATAGTTCTCCATTTTATATTTAATTTATCACTTGTAAGTCCTCAAACTTGGGTGGCCTTATAGTTGGCATAACATAGCATACATACATACTTTATCTTGTAATTATCATACAGGGCTGAGCATGATACCGGTACCGTATCGAACCGTTACCGAAAATCGCCAAAACGGGGTACCGGTACCCAGTACCAAATGCTCTTAGAGTCATCGTCATAGAAAAGTCGTTCAATCCATAAAATTCATCCAATAAAAAGAAAAAAAATAATAATCAGGTTTGGAATCGTAACACAAGTTCTAAAATTGGATGCCACTTTTAAAAAAACACATGTAACTTCTACAATCAGCAAAGAGATCCACTTCCTCGCCTAAGAACCTTAATCTAATATATATGCAAAAATTAGCGTTATTGAGTGAGTTTCAAGTTTTAAGAAAAATAGAAAAATCATAACCATTTAGAAAACGTATCATAATGTAACATAGCAAATAATATGATCAGACATCATGGACAACGACATATCATGTCATGTAATGATCCCTGTCACCGTCCGACAATGCCAAAACCGGAGCTCCAAGAACAACTACTAGTCTCCCCCTATCGCGTCACTAAATCCCTAAGTCGTAAGAACTACTATCTGAGGATCTATAACCCAGGGGCGGACTTAGAAGGTTGGTAGGGGTGCACGGGCTACCCGTCTACGAATTGTAAAAATACTCCTTGACTCCGTTTCCTTAGTTTAAAAATAACTCTCAACTTCGTCTCCCTTATACAAAGGATATTCCTGGTCTAAAAGATAAAAAATTGGGATACCCCTAAATTTTTGGACTAGTTCCGCCACTGCGTATAACCCTACAAAATATTTATGATATATCTCAAAACTTTACATGGCCGATTAATTAAGTTCGTTTCTGACGTCTACCACTGCTTAGTATGCACAAGTAAATAGATAAAAATGGGAGGGGTATAAGGGTAAAATGAGAATATGGATATATTAGGATTGAGTAGCTTTTCTGAGAAACCAACGTCTGCATGTCAAATATAGTAGTCTCCAGCTATCTGCTGCTGCATGCCACTACACATTACATTATTATTATTATTATTATTATTATTATTATTATTATTATTATTATTATTATTATTATTATTATTATTATTATTATTATTATTATACTTTTAGTTCCAGTTTAAACACACACACACACACACACCCTACCAACCAAGCTTCACAACTTCAAACCCTTGTTTGCCGTACGTCACCAACACAAGATACAAGATCCTTTCTTTTCTGTGCAGGTAAAACTTACAATTCCATCTATGTCTTCAGTTTTCATCTCAAACTCACTAGTTACAATTTGATTTGTGTACGTTAATCGCTGTTTCGGTTAACTTCCTGCAGATCTACACACACAAAAAAGAATTATACTGTTTCATATATAAGTTAGCTAGCTAGGGTATACTCAGTTTTTTCTTTAAATCTTGCATTAGATCTGTTCATACATTCATAGATCTAGTATATGATTTGTTTCTTTGAATTGGTTGTTGATCTAAATATTAAGTTAAAATACACAAAGAATATATATATACTCCTTAAGTTTGTTTGATTGGAATGTATATATGATGCTTTGATTTGATTTGTACGTGGTTGTTTGTCCTTACATAAGTAGTGTAGATTAAGTGCATTTTATTTTATTTTTTAGTAGATTAATTAAGTGCTCCCTCCTTAACCTATACAACATGATGGCATTTGATGTTTTTCTTTTCTGGTCTGGTCTGGTCAGTTCTAAAGTATCCGTACCAGTTTCCAAATGGCTCCTTCATTCTTCAAGTTCTTGCGCGATCCATCCGCTTCTCGACTGGTACTCGCCTTCTTCACACCACTTCCACTTTATTTGCTTTTTTATTCTTGTAATTCCCATTAAGAAAATCTTTTCATTTGCAGTCATTGCCACCTGCTTTTGTTAGAGAGCATCTAGTAGAGAATATCCCGAATGGCCCAATAATTATATCGGCAAGCGGAGGGCATTCTTGGACAGTGAAGATCGAAAAGATTGGAGATAATCTCTATTTCACCAATGGATGGGAAAATGTCCCCTTGGATTTTTCCGATTTTCTTATCTTTCACCTTGTTGATCCATCCACCTTTCATATGACAATCTTTGGTTTAAATGGGTGTGAACGAATCCTGCCACAAAAAGAACATGATGCTGATGAGGTTGATGAAGATGTTGCTAATGACTTTAAAGATGATGATCATCATCATAATGACGAAGATGTTGCTGATGAGTTTGAAGATGATGACGATCATGATTATAAAGAAGAAGAAGAAGAAGAAGAAGAGAAAGAAAATAATGATCAAGTGAATGGTGATGATGATGCTGATCCTTTCTTTACTTCGGTTATCACCAAAACGCACAAAAGCATGTTGGTAAGATTTATGATAACTGTTGGCGTAGGGGTACTGTCAATCCCGAACCCGACCCATTTTATTATGAGAAAATTACGAAAATAGCCAAAGACCAGGGTTGACTTACGAAAATAGCCACCTCATGCGTCCTTGGAGTGGCGCATCACGGATTTAAATGCGCGGGATGCGTCTGGAAACAATGGGATGCGTCTTTGGAGCGAAACCCAATAGAAAATGGACACGTGGCGGCAGACTCCTCCAAGGGGTCAGACAGACTCTTCCAAGGGGTCAGACAGACTCCTCCAAAGAGTCAGGCAGACTCCTCCGAGTGTGAGATCCAAGGCGTCAGGCCTGACCCCTTGGAAGAGTCTGCCTAACCCCTTGGAGGAGTCTGCCGCCACGTGTCCATTTTCTACTGGGTTTCACTCAAAAGACGCATCCCATTGTTTCCAGACGCATCCCGCGCATTTGAATCCGTGATGCGCCACTCCAAGGACGCATAAGGTGGCTATTTTCGTAAGTCAACCCTGGTCTTGGCTATTTTCGTAATTTTCTCTTTTATTATTCGTGTCAAAGATTTCAACCCTAACACACACACACATAAATTTGGATCAACCCGAACACTGCCCATTTAACCCATTTTATTAAATTAGTGATACGTGTTGGCAAGTTACACTTGATTTCATATAGTTTTTTTTTAACCTGAACACGACCCATTTATATAAACAGGTCGTGTTAGTCAACCCAGAACCTGTTTTTTTTCCGTTTCGTGTTAAGAATTGCCACCCTATGTTTGAAACTTAAAAAATATATTTGGTACTAGTTAAAGAATAAACTTGGTTACATTTGATTTTATGAATTTAACATGTTTGCATATTGGTAATGTTAGCGGTTGCCGGTGAAATTTGTTGGGTCGGCTGGAATAAAGGCTGATAAAATAATGGCGATGAAGAATGTTGACGGAGAAGAGTGGTATATGTATTCGCGGGTGGAAATATCACATGGTACGGAAAGGTTCTATTTGACTAGCGGATGGCGTGCTTTCCTGCAAGAAAACGATTTATGCGAAGGAGACGAATGCGTATTCAAGTTCGTTAGAAGCGAAGGCACGTTGTTGCTAGCGAAAGTGACAAAGAAAGAATTTCTTGCTCGGAAACCGAAGAGGGGGCGCCCGGCAAAGAAGCCACAGCCATCTGGAAATGTTCCAATGACTGAGCCGGTGAAAAAGAAAAGGGGGCGACCCGCAAAGCAGCCACAACCATCGGGTGAAATTCTTGTGACTGAGGCTGCGGAAGCCGAAAAGGAAAAGGGGGCGGCCAGCAAGGCAGCAGTTGTGAATAGATAATACACCTCTTAGGTGGCCATAAAGTTACTCTTGATTTGATTCGTAGCTATAAGAAGTATTTTGTTGCAATGGGTCACTTAATAAGACTTCATATTGGGCGGGCATGCAGTTCTCCTTATTTAAGTCCTAGAATTTGAACCTTTATTGGGCTTATGTGCTGCTTTTAACAAAATTATTTATGAGTTAATTGCCCGGATGGTCCCTATGGTTTACCACTTTTTCATCTTTAGTCCCAAACTTTTTAAAATCACATGTTTGCTCCTCGTAATATTCTCACTTGCAGAGCCGTCCCCGAAAACTCTTGAAAAAATTTAGGCCTCGGGCGACGAAAAGAATTGGGCCCGATATGATATTATGGTTAAGGGTAAATGAATTACAAAAATAAAAACTTAGTGATGGAGCAAAGACTCAAACTTGAGACTTTTACATTATTTTGAGATGGTTTTTGCCACTACACCACCAATATTTTTTTGCATAATAAACGGATGAATATGTTAAATATATAATTTAATAAATGTATACAAGCTTATAAAGGCTTTTCGGGCCCTTTGAAATTTTGGGCCTCGGGCGTCGGCACGGGTTTGCCGGGCCCAGAGCCGGCCTTGCTCACTTGTTACTCGGATAGTCCTTCAATTGAATGGATGTTAGTTTTTCCAATTAAGTATATAGGAAATGACTAACATTCATCCAATTGAAGGACTATTCGAGTAACAAGTGAGAATACTATGGGGAGTAAACATGTAATTTTAAAAAGTCAGGGACTAAAGGTGAAAAATGACAAACCACAAAAACCATCCGGGCAATTAACTCTTTATTTATAGTATCATAATCATCATATAAGGAAAAAAGAAAAAGAAAAAGAGATAGATAAGATAGAAAAAAAAGGAACAAGGAAAAAAAGTAAGGAGAAATGGAAGGAAAGAAACAAAAGGGTTGCTAAGAGTCAAACTCAAATTCATTTGGTAATCATATAGATATAACAACTCAACCACTAGACACTAAGTTTAGTTGTTCAAACTTTCCAATTAACAATTATAGACTTTATATATGTTTTTCAATCTCTAACATGCACCTGTCTATCCTCCATGGTATCATTTCTCAATTCTCATAACATACTTACATGAAAGTGCATCCTATTGATAGATACACATTTAGTTACAACTAATACAATGCTCATTTTTCAATCACATCTAGTGTAGGTCCCCTTGATGTTATGGATCTTAACAGAATCGTCTATCTAACCTAGAGTGCGGAATCCTCTAGATCAGATTGTAGCAGAAAACGTGTAGAACAGCAAATCACTTTCAACCGGGTTTCTATTGATTATCAAACAAACGTATTACAATCAATCAAACCCTAACCCTAATTTTCGTCCAAGCCTAATTGCTCTCACGAAAATACTCTCTCACAAACTGTTTTGGCTGATTAACCTTAACCCTAATGTCTAACCTTGTTTATATAACACAAGGTTCACAACTGGGCTAGGTTAAAGACTCCTGGGCTGCGAATTGGACAGGCCCAATTCGCCCCCATCACCCAATTCCTTGGGTTTAGTAAGCCCAAACATTACACCTAACTATTACAAAGCTAAACCCGCTAACTGTTTATCGTTTAACTAATTACAAGATATCCAAAGACCAAATCTAAGCTGTTGTCACAAACATGCACCAACAAACTCCCCCTTGACAATAGCTTCATAAAAACTTTGTCTTGAGTCAAAACTTTGTCTTCGGTCTTCTTGCAATCTTCAAGTAGTCTCGCACTGTCTTTGGTCTTTGGATAGCTTCAGCTTCAATAGCTTCTGTCAGCAACAGACTCCCCCTAAGCTGATGCATCCAATCACCAAATCTTCAACACGTTAGCGTTTGAGTAAACTCCAGTTCAGCATTTGCAAAGCAATCTTCAACTCTTCAACATTGTCTGCAATATAGAAAGGAGGTTCTACCATGCATCCAAGCAAACTCTCATCTTCACACTTCACTGCAACTTCTCAGCAACAAACTGCTTCAATCTGTACACTATAAAACCAACATCTCGAGAAACCATAAGAATTTTTCAACATAAGTTAAATAAATTATTATTTTTCAAGAGATTAGTTAAACTGTGTTACAGATTAAGCATTTTCAATTTCATCACCAACACGCAAAAACGTTTGTCCAACACATAAGAACCTGCCTGATGAAAATTTTGAACTCACTTTCTAACACCGTCTCCCCCTATCAGTAATAATTCCTCCAAGAATAACAGTTTTCCGTACGTTAAGAATTTTAAACAGAAAATGACACTATTTTTGGATTTTTATATTTTCTGAAAGCAAGTAAATAACAAAAACAATAAACACTCTATTTTTGTGAGAATCACTGGTAAGAAGATCATATCAGCACAAGCAAACTGTTTCACACAATCATATAATTCTTTATTTTATTTTTCGTGAAAAGCAGTTCAAGACGATTACCAGTATGTTTGTCCACTTAAACAAAATGCATAAACATTTCAAGTACCATTACCATATGATACGTTAAGATAATTTTATTTTCTGAAATACGAGCGTGTCCCACAACAGGATATACCCCCACGATCAAGGTATGCACAAAGATTCATCGTAGTAGGTGAGTATACTGAATTCATCCTTTAAGATATCATGACTGTGTCTAGATCTGCATAAAATCTGTTTTATCATGTTTTAATTGCTTAACTATGAACACCCAATTAAATACTAATCAAATCCTGGAAATATAAACAGCACACTCTATCATGCAAGTATCTTCCCTACCACATATTTTCACAAGTCCAATCCAGAGTTCTGAAATCTTAACTGGGAATAGGTTGAGAAGAGAAAAGAATAGATCTTTAGTAGAGATGGTATAATATACAAATCAAATGAGATTTTCTCAGTTTGATATAGGTTTATTGGGTTTCTTTTGGGCACTTGAGGGCCTCTTTCGGGTGTATTAGATCTATAGTGCGACAACGAACAGCTAGGTCAGCATGTATCTGGATGCAGCAGAAGCTGTCGTTGCCTAGCACCTCCAGGTCAGCATATATCTGGATGCAACAGAGGAGGTACACGACTTTTTTCAGAGAAGATTTCAGAATCAGATCAAAATTGTGTGTATCGGGAAATATACAGACATTCAAATAGAAATGAGCTAATTCCAAGTGACTATCTTTCCTGGGGTCATGTACAATTTTAGTTCTAACAGACATACAGCCAAGATATCCCTAGATAAAACAACAGTATAAAGACCCAAAACTTCAGATTTTGGCAATCTATCAACGCAAGAATTAAGGTCATTAAACCATACATCACTGATGTGTTCCCCACTCATATTCAGTTCATTTAAGTTTATATCACATTGGTAAGTTGATTAGTTCATGCTTTTCGCCTACTGGTACATCATATGATGAAGCTGCTATCACACTTAAGCAATTTATGGTTCAACTTCAGTGTGACAGTCTAACTTGCCGATGTACTATCATCTCTTCTTTTTCACACAGTGAAATCTCATTTTTGATTTTCTATTTTTTTTTTATGTTTTTGATTTTTCAATATTTTTTGTGTTTTTGATTTTTATGAAAAGCAGTAAACTATTTACAAAAATTCTTATGAAAAACCAGTTATTCAGGATTCCTCATCCCGTTGAGTTCGACTAAATGTTCAAAGCGAGCCCTGTCAAATGCTTTAGTATAAAGATCTGCCAGGTTATCCTCTGTGTCGACTCGATGTAATTCAATTAGTCTCTTTTCAGCACAATCCCGTATAAAATGATGACGTATGTCAATATGTTTTGTGCGACTGTGGTTCACGGGATTATTAGTTATTGAAATAGTGGCATTATTGTCTATCATAATAGGAGTACGAGTGAAATCCAAACCGTAATCGCGCATCTGCTGTTGAATCCAGAGAACCTGAGAGCAGCAGCTTCCAGCAGCAATATATTCAGCTTCACACGTAGAGGTAGACACACAGGATTGCTTCTTGCATTGCCAAGACACGATCCTGCCTCCTAAGAACTGACAACCACCTGTTGTAGACTTTCTGTTTGACTTGCATCCTCCAAAGTCTGAGTCAGTGTAAGCAACAAATGTCAAATCACTATCAGCTGGATACCATAACCCAAGTTTAGGTTTCCCCTTCAAGTAACGAATAATGCGCTTCACTGCTTTCATGTGTGACTCTTTAGGATTCGCCTGATATCTGGCACACAAGCATACGGCAAACATGATGTCGGGTCTTGAAGCAGTCAAGTACATTAGAGAACCAATCATTGCCCTGTATTGAGTAGGATCAACGTCTTCAGTGCTTTCATGATCTGGGCCAAGATTGTGATTTTCACATATGGGTGTGTTGGCAGTAGTGCAATCATTCATTTTGAACCGACTCAAAATGTCATACACATACTTTGTTTGATGAATAAACATCCCATCCGCCTTCTGTTCAACTTGTAATCCCAGAAAGTAAGACAGCTCACCCATAGCACTCATTTCGAACTTGCTCTTCATCACCTGCTCGAACTCTTTACACATGCTTTCATCAGATGACCCAAAGATGATGTCATCCACGTACACCTGTACCAGCAGAAAATCTTCCTTCTTCCTCTTGATGAACAGTGTACTGTCAATCTGACCTCTTTCAAAACCATTCTTGATCAGATGTGTAGACAGTGTCTCGTACCACGCCCTGGGAGCTTGATGTAACCCGTATAAAGCCTTATCAAGTTTGTACACTCGATCTGGATAATCTGGATCAACGAACCCATCTGGTTGTGAGACATACACCACTTCTTGGACTTTCCCGTAAAGAAACGCACTCTTCACGTCTAGTTGGAAAACTTTGAAGCCCTTGAAAGAAGCAAAAGCTAGAAACAAACGAATTGCCTCCAACCTCGCCACTGGTGCAAACACCTCATTGTAATCTATTCCTTCTTGCTGATTGAACCCTTTGACCACCAATCGAGCCTTGTTTCGCATGACTATACCTCTTTCATCCTTCTTGCACCTAAATACCCATTTGGTGCCAATCTCTCTTTCACCTTTAGGAAGATCAACCAACTCCCAAACCTTCAATTTTGCAAACTGGGCCAATTCCTCTTGCATAGCTTCAACCCATGAATTGTCTTTAAGAGCCATATGAATGTTCTTCGGCTCCTCTTGGGAAATAAAGCAACTATACAAGCACTCGTTCACTATCCCAGTCTTCTCAATCGACACAAATAAACCAGTATTCGCTGCTATGCTTCTTCTTGTTTGAACACCTGCAGTAGGATCTCCCAGTATCATGTCAACTGGATGATCTCTATTTGCTCGTGTAGTAGCAACAGCATCGACTTCTAAATTGTCACCAAGGTTTGAGCCAACCTCCCCCTGAATATGCTGATCCGCAAACGGATTAATGAAATCCTCTCCCTGATTGGGTTCGGGTTCATCGTCACTTGAATCAGTATCAGCAGCATCTTGGGAAGTTTCAGGAGCATCTGTCATATCAACATTTGATCTAGGCATGAACTCGCCTTCATCATCTCCATTTATCACTGTTTGAATCAGCTGAGACTCATCTGCATTGGAAAACTCAGGAATATTAAATGATTTAAAAACACTTTCATAATCATATAATATAGCTGGTCCACTCGTTGACTGTTGAGGTTTGTAAGAAGTAATTTCTACATTAAACACAACCTCAATTTTACCAGTTTTTAGATTAAAAACCCTTTTATTCGGTGCGCCAGGTACGTAACCTAGAAAGTAGCCCTCGTCAGCCACCTCACCGAATTTTTGTTTATCTTTACTTCGCACAATGGTGCAGGGTAATCCAAAAGGTTCAAAGCCTTCTAAGTTTGGTTTCTTGTTAAACATTAATTCATGACAAGTTTTGTTAAAACGTTTAACAGTCAAAACTTTGTTTAGGACATAGCAAGCTGTATTCACAGCTTCTCCCCAGAAAAGAACTGGTAGCTTAGAATCTGAAAGCATCGTCCTAGCGGCTTCAATCAACGTCCTGTTTTTCCTCTCAGCAACTCCATTCTGTTGAGGCGTATAAGGAGCAGAATATTGATGTTCAATTCCCTTGCGAAGACAATAGAGATCCAGAATACGATTCTTGAACTCCGTGCCATTATCACTCCTTATCCTCTTGATCTTTGCATCATGGACGTTTTCCAATTTTGTAAAAAGATCTATCAGCATCTCTGCCGTCTCATCTTTTGTACCTAAAAAGAAAACCCATGAATAACGTGAGTAATCATCAGTGACAACTAAACAATAGTACTTTCCACCTATGCTCCTTACGTTCACTGGACCGAATAAGTCCATGTGAAGTAATTCGTAAGGGGCATCTATGGAATTTACTGTTTTAGATTTATGAGGTTTCTTGTGTTGTTTTCCCTTTTGACATGGAAGACATTTGTCTTCCACTTGAAACCTCCGCAATGGAACCCCTCTCACTAGCTCATTTTTAACAAGATAGTTCATTTTGCGATAGTGAATATGGGCCATGCGTCTGTGCCACAACATCGATTCAGCTTCAGATGCTTTTGATAGTAAACACGCCACCACTGCAGTTGGATCCTTTGCACCCATGTCCATGACATAAGTGTCGTTTCTCCTTGGCGCTCGCATGACTATCCAATCGTCCGGTATCTTCAAACCTGGTTTCAACACTAATGTTTCATTCTTGGTAAAATGGACCGAGTGACCCTTGTCGCAGACTTGTGACACGCTCATAAGATTGTGTTTAAGCTGCTCAACATAGTTCACTTTGTCCAGTGTGATCTTCCCATTGGTCACCTTTCCTCGGCCTGTAATTCTACCACCTTTTGCACCCGCAAAATTCACTTGTCCTCCATCATATTCTTCAAATTCAGTCAACAACCTCGCATCCCCCGTCATGTGCCTGGAGCAGCCACTATCAACATACCACAAGTTGATAATCCTCCTTAGCAGCTCCTGCACACACCAACCAAGAAATTAGTTAGATTGGGGGACCCAAGCCTTAATGGTCTTGGGTCGTCCAAATTCACCAACCACCGGAACGTCCATCCAATATCCATTACTCCTAACTGGAGTCTTGGATCTTAGACCTGTTGGAAATTGATTTTGACTTCCACTAGGTCTTTGGTCCTGAGGGTTCCTATGTGTGTTTGGACTATTTGACCTTTGAAAATTTGGATTTTAATTCCAAGAAGCATTATAGTTATAACTTCTAAAGCCATTGTTATAAAAATTTCGACCACCATTATTTTGGTATCGATTTTGATATTGACCTTGACTTCTGAAATTATTTGTGTTTTGATTGTTCATTCTTGGTGAACTGCTTCTAGGTCTCTCAAATCTGCCTGGTGGAGATCTAGGCTGAAATCTAGGTTGATTTCTTTGAAAACGAGGAACTTGTGGAGTTCCTTTTTCAGCCTTATCCTCACCAACAGCAACTGGCTCTGATTGCTTAGGAGCAGATTTCTTTGGAGAGTTGGACTCTCTCTCCTGCTTATCACCATTCTTCTCTGGTGACTTCTCTCTCTTCCTCTCATTCACCTGTGCTTCATTCGTTTTGTTAGGACAGCAGCTAGCTACATGTCCTTTGGTGTGACATTTGAAGCACGACATCCTTTTCGAAGACTTCTTATCTGAAGCCTTTGAACTAGATTCAGGCTTTGATGATGATGGCACAGAAGGATTTGGTTTAGTTTGCTTAATTTCAGAATTTTCATTGTTTTTATTTTTTGCAAACTCTACGTTCGATTCATTTTCAATAACAGCTGTTTCGTTTTGCATGTCACTTCCTTGAACAAAACTAATCTTTTTAACAGAAGTTGAGTTTTTATTCCTAGGTTGTGAGGTTTTCGTTTTCAAAACAGGTTTGCTGTTATTATCCTTCTTGGCCTCATCTCTCTCAGACTCCTCTCCTCGACCTGCTGTGGAACTACTCGGTGCTGTTGACATGAATTTGGTTAGCTCATCTTCATCAGGTAGGAATGAATAATCATGACTAAGAGGAGGTGGGACTTCATTAAAGCCTTGGAATCCCACACTAGTCTTGTCATTACTCTTCTTTAACCCACCCATCATATGTTTCATAACAAAAGCAGAATCCCTGAATTGACCCAATTTCTTTTCAAGTTCAACAATTCTGAGTTGAGCATCTGACAACTCTTTGTTTTTATCAGAAATCTCTTTTGTTTTTTCAGCCATCATGTCATGAGCTAAGTCAATGACTTGAAGTTTTTCATTTAATTTGCAGGTTACGGCATCAAGTTCACTTTCATAACCTTTTATTTTCTTCAAGTATGACGTTTCGTTTCTTTTAGCAAAAAAGTTTGATTCTTTAATGTTAGACATTTCGCTTACCAAACTTTTGTTTTGTGCAGACAACCTGTCAACCTCACCCTGCAGTTCACGACATTTTAAACATACAGAATTAGATTTTACCTCTCCTGTTTGTTTGTCAAGGTTGGCCATTAGAGCAGCAAGCTGAGCTTGCAATTCTTTATACTTGGCATCCTTTTCCTCAGCTTCTTTTTCATATTCAGACTTTTGTTTTTCGTCTTCAGCACCTGTTGTCTGATCAACCTTCTTCTCTTCAGCTCTATTCTCCACCTTCACCTCAGCATCCACCTTTACATCAGCATCCATCTTCACATCAGCATCCTCTTTCACTTCAGCATCATCTACTTTAGCTTCACCATCATCGATTGGAGCAATCTCTGCCATGAATGCTTGAGAGACATCCCCATCATTTTCTAAGTGAATGCTCCAATCATATGAACCCTCTCTTGCAGTAGAGATCAACGCCTTTGAGCTAGAGTTGCTTGATGCATTCCTGTTGTTTGAACTCTGGCTCGAATTATCTTGCTTTTGTTTCTGACATTCCCTAGCAAAGTGCCCATAACTTTGACAATTAAAGCACCTCACTTTGGTTTTGTCGAAACCAACACTCCTTCCAACAAATTTCCTCCCAGTTCTATTCATAAACCTCTTCACACGCCTAGAAATCATGGCCATTTGCCATTGCAAATCCATCTCTTCAAGATCATCAGGGTCAATCTGATCATAGTCTTCATCTAAAGTAGCAGGATCAGAAATCTTTCCCTGAATATAGTTTTCATAAGAGGCAACAAACGAAGCAAGTAGAGCCAGATGCTCTTCAGCAGACTTCACACTCATTGGCATTGACTTAGCAGTAGTACTCTGCTTAGAAGCTGACGATTTCTTAACTCCTGATGATCCTCCTGAAGCAGCAACAAAACACACATCACCATCCTGATTCACCATAACCTGCTCATTCTCACATGATAAAAACGCAGTAGCAGAGTCGCTAGAAGCGTTGTGAGATGAAGAAGATGTAAGCCCATTGTACACTGCCGGATCTTGAACCTGATCATATCCAGTATCTTTCTTCTTCATGCTGAGCTCATAAGCTCTCAACTTTCCTACAACCTCTTCAAGCTCTTTTGTTTCATAATCTGCTTCACCCTTGATCATTAAAGTGTAGATATCCCACTTAGTAGGCAAAGCATCTAGCAGCTTGTCATTTTTCTCTACGTCAGAATAGCAATCGATCTCATAGTTGTCCATTTCTGACATCAGATGGTAGTAACGCGTGATGACGTCTTCAAGTGACTCATGCTTCATGTACTTGAAAACAGCAAACTGCTTCTTCAGTAGATCAATCTTGTTCTTCTTGACATCAGCATTACCAGCGTATCTTTTCTCCAAAGCATCCCACATATCCTTTGAGTTAGTGTACTTTTTGAAAGTATGTTTGATGCTATCAGGTAACGACATTTTGATTGCAGCCAAGGCTCTCTTTTCAGCCTCATACATCTTTTTATCATTATCTTGCATGTTCACATATTCTGTTCGACGTGGTCTGCCCTCAAAGTCGTGTGTTGGATTCACGTAACCATCTTCGATGCATATCCACATGCGCGTATCCTGATATTCAATGAAGGATTGAAAACGATCCTTCCATGTCAAATAGTTCTCCACCTTCATCATCTTAGGTGGTTTGTTGGTAGTACCAACCTCATGCTCCATTCTCAACAACTCGTTCAAACTAGACATGTTCGACATTTTAACGTTAACAGACTGAGAAAACCGTACGAAAGTTTCCGAAAGCAGTGGTTACTAAGTTACACCGTTAGAATCGTCTCGAAAAGACGAATCCAATGATATATAATGTCAAAGACCGAAATCGGGATTTTCCAGACTTTTTTTTTTTTTTTCTAAAAATCACACGAGTTCAACGGTGCAAACGGTTCTGTCTAACGAGTTATGGATCAATTTCTATTTGCAAAACACCGAAAAATTTCCGACGCTTGCCAACTGAAATTCCACCACTTAAATTCTCTCCTAAATTCGCTGGTTTTAGCTTAATTTCGCTAGGTGATCAGTTAATTTTGCTGGTCTAATGTACGCTTAATTTCGCTGATGCAGTTCAACAGACAATTTCGCTCCAAACAGTTCAAATTCGCTCAACAAAATCGCTGGTTTTCTTCGCTGTTACGACGACCAGTAAATTCGTCAAAAACCGTGGTAATTTCGCTGTGGAAACTAACACGATTACCAAAGTCGCCTTTGGATTTAAGTTCGCCGATGACCGAATTATTTAGTTCCAAATTCGCCAGGTGTTAATTTCGCCAGATTGGTCAGTCAGCAAAATTAATCAATTTCGCCAAAAACAGTCAAATTCGCCCAGCAGCTATGGAAAGTCAATCTGTTCGAATTTTTTGAAGATTTTTCAGATTTTCCAACACTTATCTGCAAAATCAAAACACCAAATCAGCAACTAAAAATCGAAAATTTTGAAGAACTGATTGAATAAACACGAAGAACACGAAGAACAGTCTTCGAATCTTCAAGTCTATCAGCCACAAGCTTTTCCAGAATCAGCCAAATCTTTTCAGAAAAACCTGCAAACCACCAAACAAACAAACCAGAAGATCAAAACAGCCAACAAAAATCAAAAATCAGAATCAAAACACACCAAAATTTCGAAAATTTTAAAAACCCTAATTATCAGGTTTCAAAAATTTCGAATTTTTACTCCCTGTTTCTGCAACAAACAATTCTGAACCGAGCAATCAAGAGCCTAATGCTCTGATACCAATTGTAGGTCCCCTTGATGTTATGGATCTTAACAGAATCGTCTATCTAACCTAGAGTGCGGAATCCTCTAGATCAGATTGTAGCAGAAAACGTGTAGAACAGCAAATCACTTTCAACCGGGTTTCTATTGATTATCAAACAAACGTATTACAATCAATCAAACCCTAACCCTAATTTTCGTCCAAGCCTAATTGCTCTCACGAAAATACTCTCTCACAAACTGTTTTGGCTGATTAACCTTAACCCTAATGTCTAACCTTGTTTATATAACACAAGGTTCACAACTGGGCTAGGTTAAAGACTCCTGGGCTGCGAATTGGACAGGCCCAATTCGCCCCCATCACCCAATTCCTTGGGTTTAGTAAGCCCAAACATTACACCTAACTATTACAAAGCTAAACCCGCTAACTGTTTATCGTTTAACTAATTACAAGATATCCAAAGACCAAATCTAAGCTGTTGTCACAAACATGCACCAACATCTAGTTACAACTAATTAAGGTAATCACCAGAAAAAAAAATTAAGTCCTTAGATTAGACAATCGCCACAACAAAATCGGTCATAACAGGGCCGACCTTACTGTGTAAGAGAAAAGCAGCCGCTTTAGGCCTACCCCCATATTGGCATAGTGAGAGTAAAGCTACATCTTCACCGTGATTCTTCAATCAGATGATTTATGGGCCTAAAGCAAGAACACATGTACATGTTCCATATCCACTATGTATTTTTCTTTTATTTTGATTTGTTCAATCGTATGAAAAAAAAAAAAAAAAAAACACGTTTCGTTGAGGAAAATTGGGGGTGTTCTCAGTTGATGTTGTGAACAAGAGTAGTTGAATTTTAGGCCTAGGTTGTGATGATTAGTTTAAAGAAATGAAACTGAGTTGCTAATGTGATTATGGTTAAAACAATCCGAAATTATTGTTCCACTCGAAATGCATATGTAGCAAATTATATATAAAAAGGGCTCAAATTTTAATTTCACTTTACGCCTCTAAATCGGACGGGCCACCATGCTTCAGAGTTTCACACACTTTGACTATAGCAATTAGCCTTAACCGGATGAAAACGCGCAATGTTATGTAACAAACACAAAAGTCAAAGCTCATGGTCAAAAGGGTATGTAACAAGGTCTCATCTTTATGTCACTCTTAGTGCTAAACTGTCTTTTAGGGGTGAGGTGGGTGGGTGGGGGGTGTATGTTTAGAGAACAAAACTCCTAGTTCACATCCAAGAATCTTTCTAGTAAAAGAAAGCTTGTTGATTGACATAACATCCATATAAACACAAAAGGGAGACTGTTTGAGATAAATGGCATATATGCTTGTTTCCTTTGAATACAGTCACAAGTCTCTGTTGGGCCCATTCAAAGTGGGCCGCTCATGCAATTTGACAAAAACTTCTGGGCCTATACCCAATATACCATATGAATAATTCGACCTTTTCGTCTAGCTTTTTGGTTACATAGACTTTGATACTGACCACTACTTTTGTTAGAGTTCACACTTTCTTTTGATTTTGAGATTGGTAACTTTGATATATAATGCACCTATATTGTTTTTATGTATGGAAAAGTTGTTGTTGGCTCCATCTTCTTGGTGGTCTAACGCAAACGTCTTAAATAGCGCATTTTCGAAAAAATAAAAAAAAAAACATGTATTAATATTTGGAATAATGTATTTTGATAATCCAAACTATTAGCCATTAGCTGGCAACAGTCCCAACTTAAAAAATAACCAATGGTGGTCCCTTCTTTTCACATATTGTAAACTAATGGACCTTTACTAATAAGACCTTAATTTCTTTTTGTCCCCTTATCCTTTTCGGTTTAGTAAAGGTCCATTAGTTTACAATATATAAAAAGGTGAGACCACCACTGGTTATTTTTGAAGTTGGGACCGTTGCCGGCCAACGACTAATAGTTAGGATTATTAGAATCCATTATTCCTTAATATTTTTTATATATCAAACATTTTCAGAACAATTTTTTAGTCCGTTTAATGTATAGTATTCAATAAAAATTAAAAAAAAAACAATATCCGTGATAACTCATGTACTTAAGTTTCTTGAATTATCTAAGTATCTCGGAATCTATGTTTTTACATGAGTTAAACTGTAAGGGATAGGTTCTGGTACAAATAGATTAATAGTACGAAGCGTACGAATTGAATAAAAGCAAAAGAGTTAGTATTGTTGAACTGATCAAAACTCAAGTACTAAAAGCGTAATTTACTCAATTTAATAAATAGATCTATACTATTTAAAAGAGTTTTCAAGGTTAAACCAATATTTTTTAACCATACTTCCACACTTTATATGAATAAGATATATCTTTTAGTGATGCAATAAGTTAATCTATAAGACTATAATGTATGAGAAAAGATCAAGATCTATGTTTGAAACGATTGTGTTGGTTGCTTTCGAAATATGGCTATGGGTGATCAAGATCTATGTTTGAAACGATTGTGTTGGTTGCTTCCGAAATATGGCTATGGGTAATGGGTGATCAAGATCTATGTTTGAAACGATTGTGTTGGTTGCTTTTGAAATGTGACTATGGGTGCAAATAACTTACCGTTTGTTTAAACCTTGAAGACCTTATAAAAGTGAGATTAGTTATTGAAATAGTGGCATTATTGTCTATCATAATAGGAGTACGAGTGAAATCCAAACCGTAATCGCGCATCTGCTGTTGAATCCAGAGAACCTGAGAGCAGCAGCTTCCAGCAGCAATATATTCAGCTTCACACGTAGAGGTAGACACACAGGATTGCTTCTTGCATTGCCAAGACACGATCCTGCCTCCTAAGAACTGACAACCACCTGTTGTAGACTTTCTGTTTGACTTGCATCCTCCAAAGTCTGAGTCAGTGTAAGCAACAAATGTCAAATCACTATCAGCTGGATACCATAACCCAAGTTTAGGTTTCCCCTTCAAGTAACGAATAATGCGCTTCACTGCTTTCATGTGTGACTCTTTAGGATTCGCCTGATATCTGGCACACAAGCATACGGCAAACATGATGTCGGGTCTTGAAGCAGTCAAGTACATTAGAGAACCAATCATTGCCCTGTATTGAGTAGGATCAACGTCTTCAGTGCTTTCATGATCTGGGCCAAGATTGTGATTTTCACATATGGGTGTGTTGGCAGTAGTGCAATCATTCATTTTGAACCGACTCAAAATGTCATACACATACTTTGTTTGATGAATAAACATCCCATCCGCCTTCTGTTCAACTTGTAATCCCAGAAAGTAAGACAGCTCACCCATAGCACTCATTTCGAACTTGCTCTTCATCACCTGCTCGAACTCTTTACACATGCTTTCATCAGATGACCCAAAGATGATGTCATCCACGTACACCTGTACCAGCAGAAAATCTTCCTTCTTCCTCTTGATGAACAGTGTACTGTCAATCTGACCTCTTTCAAAACCATTCTTGATCAGATGTGTAGACAGTGTCTCGTACCACGCCCTGGGAGCTTGATGTAACCCGTATAAAGCCTTATCAAGTTTGTACACTCGATCTGGATAATCTGGATCAACGAACCCATCTGGTTGTGAGACATACACCACTTCTTGGACTTTCCCGTAAAGAAACGCACTCTTCACGTCTAGTTGGAAAACTTTGAAGCCCTTGAAAGAAGCAAAAGCTAGAAACAAACGAATTGCCTCCAACCTCGCCACTGGTGCAAACACCTCATTGTAATCTATTCCTTCTTGCTGATTGAACCCTTTGACCACCAATCGAGCCTTGTTTCGCATGACTATACCTCTTTCATCCTTCTTGCACCTAAATACCCATTTGGTGCCAATCTCTCTTTCACCTTTAGGAAGATCAACCAACTCCCAAACCTTCAATTTTGCAAACTGGGCCAATTCCTCTTGCATAGCTTCAACCCATGAATTGTCTTTAAGAGCCATATGAATGTTCTTCGGCTCCTCTTGGGAAATAAAGCAACTATACAAGCACTCGTTCACTATCCCAGTCTTCTCAATCGACACAAATAAACCAGTATTCGCTGCTATGCTTCTTCTTGTTTGAACACCTGCAGTAGGATCTCCCAGTATCATGTCAACTGGATGATCTCTATTTGCTCGTGTAGTAGCAACAGCATCGACTTCTAAATTGTCACCAAGGTTTGAGCCAACCTCCCCCTGAATATGCTGATCCGCAAACGGATTAATGAAATCCTCTCCCTGATTGGGTTCGGGTTCATCGTCACTTGAATCAGTATCAGCAGCATCTTGGGAAGTTTCAGGAGCATCTGTCATATCAACATTTGATCTAGGCATGAACTCGCCTTCATCATCTCCATTTATCACTGTTTGAATCAGCTGAGACTCATCTGCATTGGAAAACTCAGGAATATTAAATGATTTAAAAACACTTTCATAATCATATAATATAGCTGGTCCACTCGTTGACTGTTGAGGTTTGTAAGAAGTAATTTCTACATTAAACACAACCTCAATTTTACCAGTTTTTAGATTAAAAACCCTTTTATTCGGTGCGCCAGGTACGTAACCTAGAAAGTAGCCCTCGTCAGCCACCTCACCGAATTTTTGTTTATCTTTACTTCGCACAATGGTGCAGGGTAATCCAAAAGGTTCAAAGCCTTCTAAGTTTGGTTTCTTGTTAAACATTAATTCATGACAAGTTTTGTTAAAACGTTTAACAGTCAAAACTTTGTTTAGGACATAGCAAGCTGTATTCACAGCTTCTCCCCAGAAAAGAACTGGTAGCTTAGAATCTGAAAGCATCGTCCTAGCGGCTTCAATCAACGTCCTGTTTTTCCTCTCAGCAACTCCATTCTGTTGAGGCGTATAAGGAGCAGAATATTGATGTTCAATTCCCTTGCGAAGACAATAGAGATCCAGAATACGATTCTTGAACTCCGTGCCATTATCACTCCTTATCCTCTTGATCTTTGCATCATGGACGTTTTCCAATTTTGTAAAAAGATCTATCAGCATCTCTGCCGTCTCATCTTTTGTACCTAAAAAGAAAACCCATGAATAACGTGAGTAATCATCAGTGACAACTAAACAATAGTACTTTCCACCTATGCTCCTTACGTTCACTGGACCGAATAAGTCCATGTGAAGTAATTCGTAAGGGGCATCTATGGAATTTACTGTTTTAGATTTATGAGGTTTCTTGTGTTGTTTTCCCTTTTGACATGGAAGACATTTGTCTTCCACTTGAAACCTCCGCAATGGAACCCCTCTCACTAGCTCATTTTTAACAAGATAGTTCATTTTGCGATAGTGAATATGGGCCATGCGTCTGTGCCACAACATCGATTCAGCTTCAGATGCTTTTGATAGTAAACACGCCACCACTGCAGTTGGATCCTTTGCACCCATGTCCATGACATAAGTGTCGTTTCTCCTTGGCGCTCGCATGACTATCCAATCGTCCGGTATCTTCAAACCTGGTTTCAACACTAATGCTTCATTCTTGGTAAAATGGACCGAGTGACCCTTGTCGCAGACTTGTGACACGCTCATAAGATTGTGTTTAAGCTGCTCAACATAGTTCACTTTGTCCAGTGTGATCTTCCCATTGGTCACCTTTCCTCGGCCTGTAATTCTACCACCTTTTGCACCCGCAAAATTCACTTGTCCTCCATCATATTCTTCAAATTCAGTCAACAACCTCGCATCCCCCGTCATGTGCCTGGAGCAGCCACTATCAACATACCACAAGTTGATAATCCTCCTTAGCAGCTCCTGCACACACCAACCAAGAAATTAGTTAGATTGGGGGACCCAAGCCTTAATGGTCTTGGGTCGTCCAAATTCACCAACCACCGGAACGTCCATCCAATATCCATTACTCCTAACTGGAGTCTTGGATCTTAGACCTGTTGGAAATTGATTTTGACTTCCACTAGGTCTTTGGTCCTGAGGGTTCCTATGTGTGTTTGGACTATTTGACCTTTGAAAATTTGGATTTTGATTCCAAGAAGCATTATAGTTATAACTTCTAAAGCCATTGTTATAAAAATTTCGACCACCATTATTTTGGTATCGATTTTGATATTGACCTTGACTTCTGAAATTATTTGTGTTTTGATTGTTCATTCTTGGTGAACTGCTTCTAGGTCTCTCAAATCTGCCTGGTGGAGATCTAGGCTGAAATCTAGGTTGATTTCTTTGAAAACGAGGAACTTGTGGAGTTCCTTTTTCAGCCTTATCCTCACCAACAGCAACTGGCTCTGATTGCTTAGGAGCAGATTTCTTTGGAGAGTTGGACTCTCTCTCCTGCTTATCACCATTCTTCTCTGGTGACTTCTCTCTCTTCCTCTCATTCACCTGTGCTTCATTCGTTTTGTTAGGACAGCAGCTAGCTACATGTCCTTTGGTGTGACATTTGAAGCACGACATCCTTTTCGAAGACTTCTTATCTGAAGCCTTTGAACTAGATTCAGGCTTTGATGATGATGGCACAGAAGGATTTGGTTTAGTTTGCTTAATTTCAGAATTTTCATTGTTTTTATTTTTTGCAAACTCTACGTTCGATTCATTTTCAATAACAGCTGTTTCGTTTTGCATGTCACTTCCTTGAACAAAACTAATCTTTTTAACAGAAGTTGAGTTTTTATTCCTAGGTTGTGAGGTTTTCGTTTTCAAAACAGGTTTGCTGTTATTATCCTTCTTGGCCTCATCTCTCTCAGACTCCTCTCCTCGACCTGCTGTGGAACTACTCGGTGCTGTTGACATGAATTTGGTTAGCTCATCTTCATCAGGTAGGAATGAATAATCATGACTAAGAGGAGGTGGGACTTCATTAAAGCCTTGGAATCCCACACTAGTCTTGTCATTACTCTTCTTTAACCCACCCATCATATGTTTCATAACAAAAGCAGAATCCCTGAATTGACCCAATTTCTTTTCAAGTTCAACAATTCTGAGTTGAGCATCTGACAACTCTTTGTTTTTATCAGAAATCTCTTTTGTTTTTTCAGCCATCATGTCATGAGCTAAGTCAATGACTTGAAGTTTTTCATTTAATTTGCAGGTTACGGCATCAAGTTCACTTTCATAACCTTTTATTTTCTTCAAGTATGACGTTTCGTTTCTTTTAGCAAAAAAGTTTGATTCTTTAATGTTAGACATTTCGCTTACCAAACTTTTGTTTTGTGCAGACAACCTGTCAACCTCACCCTGCAGTTCACGACATTTTAAACATACAGAATTAGATTTTACCTCTCCTGTTTGTTTGTCAAGGTTGGCCATTAGAGCAGCAAGCTGAGCTTGCAATTCTTTATACTTGGCATCCTTTTCCTCAGCTTCTTTTTCATATTCAGACTTTTGTTTTTCGTCTTCAGCACCTGTTGTCTGATCAACCTTCTTCTCTTCAGCTCTATTCTCCACCTTCACCTCAGCATCCACCTTTACATCAGCATCCATCTTCACATCAGCATCCTCTTTCACTTCAGCATCATCTACTTTAGCTTCACCATCATCGATTGGAGCAATCTCTGCCATGAATGCTTGAGAGACATCCCCATCATTTTCTAAGTGAATGCTCCAATCATATGAACCCTCTCTTGCAGTAGAGATCAACGCCTTTGAGCTAGAGTTGCTTGATGCATTCCTGTTGTTTGAACTCTGGCTCGAATTATCTTGCTTTTGTTTCTGACATTCCCTAGCAAAGTGCCCATAACTTTGACAATTAAAGCACCTCACTTTGGTTTTGTCGAAACCAACACTCCTTCCAACAAATTTCCTCCCAGTTCTATTCATAAACCTCTTCACACGCCTAGAAATCATGGCCATTTGCCATTGCAAATCCATCTCTTCAAGATCATCAGGGTCAATCTGATCATAGTCTTCATCTAAAGTAGCAGGATCAGAAATCTTTCCCTGAATATAGTTTTCATAAGAGGCAACAAACGAAGCAAGTAGAGCCAGATGCTCTTCAGCAGACTTCACACTCATTGGCATTGACTTAGCAGTAGTACTCTGCTTAGAAGCTGACGATTTCTTAACTCCTGATGATCCTCCTGAAGCAGCAACAAAACACACATCACCATCCTGATTCACCATAACCTGCTCATTCTCACATGATAAAAACGCAGTAGCAGAGTCGCTAGAAGCGTTGTGAGATGAAGAAGATGTAAGCCCATTGTACACTGCCGGATCTTGAACCTGATCATATCCAGTATCTTTCTTCTTCATGCTGAGCTCATAAGCTCTCAACTTTCCTACAACCTCTTCAAGCTCTTTTGTTTCATAATCT
The DNA here is from genome assembly GCF_002127325.2 of Helianthus annuus. NCBI lineage: Eukaryota > Viridiplantae > Streptophyta > Magnoliopsida > Asterales > Asteraceae > Helianthus > Helianthus annuus. Next base: position 152,746,703 of record NC_035444.2, read on the forward strand.
GCTTCACCCTTGATCATTAAAGTGTAGATATCCCACTTAGTAGGCAAAGCATCTAGCAGCTTGTCATTTTTCTCTACGTCAGAATAGCAATCGATCTCATAGTTGTCCATTTCTGACATCAGATGGTAGTAACGCGTGATGACGTCTTCAAGTGACTCATGCTTCATGTACTTGAAAACAGCAAACTGCTTCTTCAGTAGATCAATCTTGTTCTTCTTGACATCAGCATTACCAGCGTATCTTTTCTCCAAAGCATCCCACATATCCTTTGAGTTAGTGTACTTTTTGAAAGTATGTTTGATGCTATCAGGTAACGACATTTTGATTGCAGCCAAGGCTCTCTTTTCAGCCTCATACATCTTTTTATCATTATCTTGCATGTTCACATATTCTGTTCGACGTGGTCTGCCCTCAAAGTCGTGTGTTGGATTCACGTAACCATCTTCGATGCATATCCACATGCGCGTATCCTGATATTCAATGAAGGATTGAAAACGATCCTTCCATGTCAAATAGTTCTCCACCTTCATCATCTTAGGTGGTTTGTTGGTAGTACCAACCTCATGCTCCATTCTCAACAACTCGTTCAAACTAGACATGTTCGACATTTTAACGTTAACAGACTGAGAAAACCGTACGAAAGTTTCCGAAAGCAGTGGTTACTAAGTTACACCGTTAGAATCGTCTCGAAAAGACGAATCCAATGATATATAATGTCAAAGACCGAAATCGGGATTTTCCAGACTTTTTTTTTTTTTTTTTTTCTAAAAATCACACGAGTTCAACGGTGCAAACGGTTCTGTCTAACGAGTTATGGATCAATTTCTATTTGCAAAACACCGAAAAATTTCCGACGCTTGCCAACTGAAATTCCACCACTTAAATTCTCTCCTAAATTCGCTGGTTTTAGCTTAATTTCGCTAGGTGATCAGTTAATTTTGCTGGTCTAATGTACGCTTAATTTCGCTGATGCAGTTCAACAGACAATTTCGCTCCAAACAGTTCAAATTCGCTCAACAAAATCGCTGGTTTTCTTCGCTGTTACGACGACCAGTAAATTCGTCAAAAACCGTGGTAATTTCGCTGTGGAAACTAACACGATTACCAAAGTCGCCTTTGGATTTAAGTTCGCCGATGACCGAATTATTTAGTTCCAAATTCGCCAGGTGTTAATTTCGCCAGATTGGTCAGTCAGCAAAATTAATCAATTTCGCCAAAAACAGTCAAATTCGCCCAGCAGCTATGGAAAGTCAATCTGTTCGAATTTTTTGAAGATTTTTCAGATTTTCCAACACTTATCTGCAAAATCAAAACACCAAATCAGCAACTAAAAATCGAAAATTTTGAAGAACTGATTGAATAAACACGAAGAACACGAAGAACAGTCTTCGAATCTTCAAGTCTATCAGCCACAAGCTTTTCCAGAATCAGCCAAATCTTTTCAGAAAAACCTGCAAACCACCAAACAAACAAACCAGAAGATCAAAACAGCCAACAAAAATCAAAAATCAGAATCAAAACACACCAAAATTTCGAAAATTTTAAAAACCCTAATTATCAGGTTTCAAAAATTTCGAATTTTTACTCCCTGTTTCTGCAACAAACAATTCTGAACCGAGCAATCAAGAGCCTAATGCTCTGATACCAATTGTAGGTCCCCTTGATGTTATGGATCTTAACAGAATCGTCTATCTAACCTAGAGTGCGGAATCCTCTAGATCAGATTGTAGCAGAAAACGTGTAGAACAGCAAATCACTTTCAACCGGGTTTCTATTGATTATCAAACAAACGTATTACAATCAATCAAACCCTAACCCTAATTTTCGTCCAAGCCTAATTGCTCTCACGAAAATACTCTCTCACAAACTGTTTTGGCTGATTAACCTTAACCCTAATGTCTAACCTTGTTTATATAACACAAGGTTCACAACTGGGCTAGGTTAAAGACTCCTGGGCTGCGAATTGGACAGGCCCAATTCGCCCCCATCACCCAATTCCTTGGGTTTAGTAAGCCCAAACATTACACCTAACTATTACAAAGCTAAACCCGCTAACTGTTTATCGTTTAACTAATTACAAGATATCCAAAGACCAAATCTAAGCTGTTGTCACAAACATGCACCAACATCTAGTTACAACTAATTAAGGTAATCACCAGAAAAAAAAATTAAGTCCTTAGATTAGACAATCGCCACAACAAAATCGGTCATAACAGGGCCGACCTTACTGTGTAAGAGAAAAGCAGCCGCTTTAGGCCTACCCCCATATTGGCATAGTGAGAGTAAAGCTACATCTTCACCGTGATTCTTCAATCAGATGATTTATGGGCCTAAAGCAAGAACACATGTACATGTTCCATATCCACTATGTATTTTTCTTTTATTTTGATTTGTTCAATCGTATGAAAAAAAAAAAAAAAAAAAAAACACGTTTCGTTGAGGAAAATTGGGGGTGTTCTCAGTTGATGTTGTGAACAAGAGTAGTTGAATTTTAGGCCTATGTTGTGATGATTAGTTTAAAGAAATGAAACTGAGTTGCTAATGTGATTATGGTTAAAACAATCCGAAATTATTGTTCCACTCGAAATGCATATGTAGCAAATTATATATAAAAAGGGCTCAAATTTTAATTTCACTTTACGCCTCTAAATCGGACGGGCCACCATGCTTCAGAGTTTCACACACTTTGACTATAGCAATTAGCCTTAACCGGATGAAAACGCGCAATGTTATGTAACAAACACAAAAGTCAAAGCTCATGGTCAAAAGGGTATGTAACAAGGTCTCATCTTTATGTCACTCTTAGTGCTAAACTGTCTTTTAGGGGTGAGGTGGGTGGGTGGGGGTGTATGTTTAGAGAACAAAACTCCTAGTTCACATCCAAGAATCTTTCTAGTAAAAGAAAGCTTGTTGATTGACATAACATCCATATAAACACAAAAGGGAGACTGTTTGAGATAAATGGCATATATGCTTGTTTCCTTTGAATACAGTCACAAGTCTCTGTTGGGCCCATTCAAAGTGGGCCGCTCATGAAATTTGACAAAAACTTCTGGGCCTATACCCAATATACCATATGAATAATTCGACCTTTTCGTCTAGCTTTTTGGTTACATAGACTTTGATACTGACCACTACTTTTGTTAGAGTTCACACTTTCTTTTGATTTTGAGATTGGTAACTTTGATATATAATGCACCTATATTGTTTTTATGTATGGAAAAGTTGTTGTTGGCTCCATCTTCTTGGTGGTCTAACGCAAACGTCTTAAATAGCGCATTTTCGAAAAAATAAAAAAAAAAAACATGTATTAATATTTGGAATAATGTATTTTGATAATCCAAACTATTAGCCATTAGCTGGCAACAGTCCCAACTTAAAAAATAACCAATGGTGGTCCCTTCTTTTCACATATTGTAAACTAATGGACCTTTACTAATAAGACCTTAATTTCTTTTTGTCCCCTTATCCTTTTCGGTTTAGTAAAGGTCCATTAGTTTACAATATATAAAAAGGTGAGACCACCACTGGTTATTTTTGAAGTTGGGACCGTTGCCGGCCAACGACTAATAGTTAGGATTATTAGAATCCATTATTCCTTAATATTTTTTATATATCAAACATTTTCAGAACAATTTTTTAGTCCGTTTAATGTATAGTATTCAATAAAAATTAAAAAAAAAAAAAAACAATATCCGTGATAACTCATGTACTTAAGTTTCTTGAATTATCTAAGTATCTCGGAATCTATGTTTTTACATGAGTTAAACTGTAAGGGATAGGTTCTGGTACAAATAGATTAATAGTACGAAGCGTACGAATTGAATAAAAGCAAAAGAGTTAGTATTGTTGAACTGATCAAAACTCAAGTACTAAAAGCGTAATTTACTCAATTTAATAAATAGATCTATACTATTTAAAAGAGTTTTCAAGGTTAAACCAATATTTTTTAACCATACTTCCACACTTTATATGAATAAGATATATCTTTTAGTGATGCAATAAGTTAATCTATAAGACTATAATGTATGAGAAAAGATCAAGATCTATGTTTGAAACGATTGTGTTGGTTGCTTTCGAAATATGGCTATGGGTGATCAAGATCTATGTTTGAAACGATTGTGTTGGTTGCTTCCGAAATATGGCTATGGGTAATGGGTGATCAAGATCTATGTTTGAAACGATTGTGTTGGTTGCTTTTGAAATGTGACTATGGGTGCAAATAACTTACCGTTTGTTTAAACCTTGAAGACCTTATAAAAGTGAGATTAGTTATTGAAATAGTGGCATTATTGTCTATCATAATAGGAGTACGAGTGAAATCCAAACCGTAATCGCGCATCTGCTGTTGAATCCAGAGAACCTGAGAGCAGCAGCTTCCAGCAGCAATATATTCAGCTTCACACGTAGAGGTAGACACACAGGATTGCTTCTTGCATTGCCAAGACACGATCCTGCCTCCTAAGAACTGACAACCACCTGTTGTAGACTTTCTGTTTGACTTGCATCCTCCAAAGTCTGAGTCAGTGTAAGCAACAAATGTCAAATCACTATCAGCTGGATACCATAACCCAAGTTTAGGTTTCCCCTTCAAGTAACGAATAATGCGCTTCACTGCTTTCATGTGTGACTCTTTAGGATTCGCCTGATATCTGGCACACAAGCATACGGCAAACATGATGTCGGGTCTTGAAGCAGTCAAGTACATTAGAGAACCAATCATTGCCCTGTATTGAGTAGGATCAACGTCTTCAGTGCTTTCATGATCTGGGCCAAGATTGTGATTTTCACATATGGGTGTGTTGGCAGTAGTGCAATCATTCATTTTGAACCGACTCAAAATGTCATACACATACTTTGTTTGATGAATAAACATCCCATCCGCCTTCTGTTCAACTTGTAATCCCAGAAAGTAAGACAGCTCACCCATAGCACTCATTTCGAACTTGCTCTTCATCACCTGCTCGAACTCTTTACACATGCTTTCATCAGATGACCCAAAGATGATGTCATCCACGTACACCTGTACCAGCAGAAAATCTTCCTTCTTCCTCTTGATGAACAGTGTACTGTCAATCTGACCTCTTTCAAAACCATTCTTGATCAGATGTGTAGACAGTGTCTCGTACCACGCCCTGGGAGCTTGATGTAACCCGTATAAAGCCTTATCAAGTTTGTACACTCGATCTGGATAATCTGGATCAACGAACCCATCTGGTTGTGAGACATACACCACTTCTTGGACTTTCCCGTAAAGAAACGCACTCTTCACGTCTAGTTGGAAAACTTTGAAGCCCTTGAAAGAAGCAAAAGCTAGAAACAAACGAATTGCCTCCAACCTCGCCACTGGTGCAAACACCTCATTGTAATCTATTCCTTCTTGCTGATTGAACCCTTTGACCACCAATCGAGCCTTGTTTCGCATGACTATACCTCTTTCATCCTTCTTGCACCTAAATACCCATTTGGTGCCAATCTCTCTTTCACCATTAGGAAGATCAACCAACTCCCAAACCTTCAATTTTGCAAACTGGGCCAATTCCTCTTGCATAGCTTCAACCCATGAATTGTCTTTAAGAGCCATATGAATGTTCTTCGGCTCCTCTTGGGAAATAAAGCAACTATACAAGCACTCGTTCACTATCCCAGTCTTCTCAATCGACACAAATAAACCAGTATTCGCTGCTATGCTTCTTCTTGTTTGAACACCTGCAGTAGGATCTCCCAGTATCATGTCAACTGGATGATCTCTATTTGCTCGTGTAGTAGCAACAGCATCGACTTCTAAATTGTCACCAAGGTTTGAGCCAACCTCCCCCTGAATATGCTGATCCGCAAACGGATTAATGAAATCCTCTCCCTGATTGGGTTCGGGTTCATCGTCACTTGAATCAGTATCAGCATCATCTTGGGAAGTTTCAGGAGCATCTGTCATATCAACATTTGATCTAGGCATGAACTCGCCTTCATCATCTCCATTTATCACTGTTTGAATCAGCTGAGACTCATCTGCATTGGAAAACTCAGGAATATTAAATGATTTAAAAACACTTTCATAATCATATAATATAGCTGGTCCACTCGTTGACTGTTGAGGTTTGTAAGAAGTAATTTCTACATTAAACACAACCTCAATTTTACCAGTTTTTAGATTAAAAACCCTTTTATTCGGTGCGCCAGATACGTAACCTAGAAAGTAGCCCTCGTCAGCCACCTCACCGAATTTTTGTTTATCTTTACTTCGCACAATGGTGCAGGGTAATCCAAAAGGTTCAAAGCCTTCTAAGTTTGGTTTCTTGTTAAACATTAATTCATGACAAGTTTTGTTAAAACGTTTAACAGTCAAAACTTTGTTTAGGACATAGCAAGCTGTATTCACAGCTTCTCCCCAGAAAAGAACTGGTAGCTTAGAATCTGAAAGCATCGTCCTAGCGGCTTCAATCAACGTCCTGTTTTTCCTCTCAGCAACTCCATTCTGTTGAGGCGTATAAGGAGCAGAATATTGATGTTCAATTCCCTTGCGAAGACAATAGAGATCCAGAATACGATTCTTGAACTCCGTGCCATTATCACTCCTTATCCTCTTGATCTTTGCATCATGGACGTTTTCCAATTTTGTAAAAAGATCTATCAGCATCTCTGCCGTCTCATCTTTTGTACCTAAAAAGAAAACCCATGAATAACGTGAGTAATCATCAGTGACAACTAAACAATAGTACTTTCCACCTATGCTCCTTACGTTCACTGGACCGAATAAGTCCATGTGAAGTAATTCGTAAGGGGCATCTATGGAATTTACTGTTTTAGATTTATGAGGTTTCTTGTGTTGTTTTCCCTTTTGACATGGAAGACATTTGTCTTCCACTTGAAACCTCCGCAATGGAACCCCTCTCACTAGCTCATTTTTAACAAGATAGTTCATTTTGCGATAGTGAATATGGGCCATGCGTCTGTGCCACAACATCGATTCAGCTTCAGATGCTTTTGATAGTAAACACGCCACCACTGCAGTTGGATCCTTTGCACCCATGTCCATGACATAAGTGTCGTTTCTCCTTGGCGCTCGCATGACTATCCAATCGTCCGGTATCTTCAAACCTGGTTTCAACACTAATGCTTCATTCTTGGTAAAATGGACCGAGTGACCCTTGTCGCAGACTTGTGACACGCTCATAAGATTGTGTTTAAGCTGCTCAACATAGTTCACTTTGTCCAGTGTGATCTTCCCATTGGTCACCTTTCCTCGGCCTGTAATTCTACCACCTTTTGCACCCGCAAAATTCACTTGTCCTCCATCATATTCTTCAAATTCAGTCAACAACCTCGCATCCCCCGTCATGTGCCTGGAGCAGCCACTATCAACATACCACAAGTTGATAATCCTCCTTAGCAGCTCCTGCACACACCAACCAAGAAATTAGTTAGATTGGGGGACCCAAGCCTTAATGGTCTTGGGTCGTCCAAATTCACCAACCACCGGAACGTCCATCCAATATCCATTACTCCTAACTGGAGTCTTGGATCTTAGACCTGTTGGAAATTGATTTTGACTTCCACTAGGTCTTTGGTCCTGAGGGTTCCTATGTGTGTTTGGACTATTTGACCTTTGAAAATTTGGATTTTGATTCCAAGAAGCATTATAGTTATAACTTCTAAAGCCATTGTTATAAAAATTTCGACCACCATTATTTTGGTATCGATTTTGATATTGACCTTGACTTCTGAAATTATTTGTGTTTTGATTGTTCATTCTTGGTGAACTGCTTCTAGGTCTCTCAAATCTGCCTGGTGGAGATCTAGGCTGAAATCTAGGTTGATTTCTTTGAAAACGAGGAACTTGTGGAGTTCCTTTTTCAGCCTTATCCTCACCAACAGCAACTGGCTCTGATTGCTTAGGAGCAGATTTCTTTGGAGAGTTGGACTCTCTCTCCTGCTTATCACCATTCTTCTCTGGTGACTTCTCTCTCTTCCTCTCATTCACCTGTGCTTCATTCGTTTTGTTAGGACAGCAGCTAGCTACATGTCCTTTGGTGTGACATTTGAAGCACGACATCCTTTTCGAAGACTTCTTATCTGAAGCCTTTGAACTAGATTCAGGCTTTTGATGATGGCACAGAAGGATTTGGTTTAGTTTGCTTAATTTCAGAATTTTCATTGTTTTTATTTTTTGCAAACTCTACGTTCGATTCATTTTCAATAACAGCTGTTTCGTTTTGCATGTCACTTCCTTGAACAAAACTAATCTTTTTAACAGAAGTTGAGTTTTTATTCCTAGGTTGTGAGGTTTTCGTTTTCAAAACAGGTTTGCTGTTATTATCCTTCTTGGCCTCATCTCTCTCAGACTCCTCTCCTCGACCTGCTGTGGAACTACTCGGTGCTGTTGACATGAATTTGGTTAGCTCATCTTCATCAGGTAGGAATGAATAATCATGACTAAGAGGAGGTGGGACTTCATTAAAGCCTTGGAATCCCACACTAGTCTTGTCATTACTCTTCTTTAACCCACCCATCATATGTTTCATAACAAAAGCAGAATCCCTGAATTGACCCAATTTCTTTTCAAGTTCAACAATTCTGAGTTGAGCATCTGACAACTCTTTGTTTTTATCAGAAATCTCTTTTGTTTTTCAGCCATCATGTCATGAGCTAAGTCAATGACTTGAAGTTTTTCATTTAATTTGCAGGTTACGGCATCAAGTTCACTTTCATAACCTTTTATTTTCTTCAAGTATGACGTTTCGTTTCTTTTAGCAAAAAGTTTGATTCTTTAATGTTAGACATTTCGCTTACCAAACTTTTGTTTTGTGCAGACACCTGTCAACCTCACCCTGCAGTTCACGACATTTTAAACATACAGAATTAGATTTTACCTCTCCTGTTTGTTTGTCAAGGTTGGCCATTAGAGCAGCAAGCTGAGCTTGCAATTCTTTATTACTTGGCATCCTTTTCCTCAGCTTCTTTTTCATATTCAGACTTTTGTTTTTCGTCTTCAGCACCTGTTGTCTGATCAACCTTCTTCTCTTCAGCTCTATTCTCCACCTTCACCTCAGCATCCACCTTTACATCAGCATCCATCTTCACATCAGCATCCTCTTTCACTTCAGCATCATCTACTTTAGCTTCACCATCATCGATTGGAGCAATCTCTGCCATGAATGCTTGAGAGACATCCCCATCATTTTCTAAGTGAATGCTCCAATCATATGAACCCTCTCTTGCAGTAGAGATCAACGCCTTGAGCTAGAGTTGCTTGATGCATTCCTGTTGTTTGAACTCTGGCTCGAATTATCTTGCTTTTGTTTCTGACATTCCCTAGCAAAGTGCCCATAACTTTGACAATTAAGCACCTCACTTTGGTTTTGTCGAAACCTAACACTCCTTCCAACAAATTTCCTCCCAGTTCTATTCATAAACCTCTTCACACGCCTAGAAATCATGGCATTTGCCATTGCAATCCATCTCTTCAAGATCATCAGGGTCAATCTGATCATAGTCTTCATCTAAAGTAGCAGGATCAGAAATCTTTCCCTGAATATAGTTTTCATAAGAGGCAACAAACGAAGCAAGTAGAGCCAGATGCTCTTCAGCAGACTTCACACTCATTGGCATTGACTTAGCAGTAGTACTCTGCTTAGAAGCTGACGATTTCTTAAACTCCTGATGATCCTCCTGAGCAGCAACAAAACACACATCACCATCCTGATTCACCATAACCTGCTCATTCTCACATGATAAAAACGCAGTAGCAGAGTCGCTAGAAGCGTTGTGAGATGAAGAAGATGTAAGCCCATTGTACACTGCCGGATCTTGAACCTGATCATATCCAGTATCTTCTTCTTCATGCTGAGCTCATAAGCTCTCAACTTTCCTACAACCTCTTCAAGCTCTTTTGTTTCATAATCTGCTTCACCCTTGATCATTAAAGTGTAGATATCCCACTTAGTAGGCAAAGCATCTAGCAGCTTGTCATTTTTCTCTACGTCAGAATAGCAATCGATCTCATAGTTGTCCATTTCTGACATCAGATGGTAGTACGCGTGATGACGTCTTCAAGTGACTCATGCTTCATGTACTTGAAACAGCAAACTGCTTCTTCAGTGGTCAATCTTGTTCTTCTGACATCAGCATTACCAGCGTATCTTTTCTCCAAAGCATCCCACATATCCTTTGAGTTAGTGTACTTTTTGAAGGTATGTTTGATGCTATCAGGTAACGACATTTTGATTGCAGCCAAGGCTCTCTTTTCAGCCTCATACATCTTTTATCATTATCTTGCATGTTCACATATTCTGTTCGACGTGGTCTGCCCTCAAAGTCGTGTGTTGAGGTTCACGTACCATCTTCGATGCATATCCACATGCGCGTATCCTGATATTCAATGAAGGATTGACGATCCTTCCATGTCAAATAGTTCTCCACCTTCATCATCTTAGGTGGTTTGTTGGTAGTACCAACCTCATGCTCCATTCTTCAACAACTCGTTCAAACTAGACATGTTCGACATTTTAACGTTAACAGACTGAGAAAACCGTACGAAAGTTTCCGAAAGCAGTGGTTACTAAGTTACACCGTTAGAATCGTCTCGAAAAGACGAATCCAATGATATATATATGTCAAAGACCGAAAATCGGATTTTCCAGACTTTTTTTTTTTTTTTTTTCTAAAAATCACACGAGTTCAACGGTGCAAAACGGTTCTGTCTAACGAGTTACGGATCAATTTCTATTTGCAAAACACCGAAAAATTTCCGACGCTTGCCAACTGAAATTCCACCACTTAAATTCTCTCCTAAATTCGCTGGTTTTAGCTTAATTTCGCTAGGTGATCAGTTAATTTTGCTGGTCTAATGTACGCTTAATTTCGCTGATCAGTTCAACAGACAATTTCGCTCCAAACATTTCAAATCGCTCAATCAAAAATCGCTGGTTTCTTCGCTGTTACGACGACCAGTAAATTCGCAAAAACGTGGTTAATTTCGCTGTGGAAACTAACACGATTACACAAAGTCGCCTTTGGATTTAAGTTCGCCGATGACCGAATTATTTAGTTCCATTCGCCAGGTGTTAATTTCAAATTCGGTCAGTCAGCATTCAAAGTTCAGATTGCAAAATTAATCAATTCGCAAAAAACAGTCAATTCGCCCAGCAGCTATGGAAAGTCAATCTGTTCGAATTTTTTGAAGATTTTTCAGATTTTCCAACACTTATCTGCAAAATCAAAACACCAAATCAGCAACTAAAAATCGAAAATTTTGAAGAACTGATTGAATAAACAAAGAACACGAAGAACAGTCTTCGAATCTTCAAGTCTATCAGCCACAAGCTTTTCCAGAATCAGCCAAATCTTTTCAGAAAACCTGCAAACCACCAAAACAAAAACCAGAAGATCAAACAGCCAACAAAAATCAAAATCAGAATCAAAACACACCAAAAATTCGAAAATTTTAAAAACCCTAATTACAGGTTTCAAAAATTTCGAATTTTACTCCCTGTTTCTGCAACAAACAATTCTGAACCGAGCAATCAAGAGCTAATGCTCTGATACCAATTGTAGGTCCCTTGATGTTATGGATCTTAACAGAATCGTCTATCTAACCTAGAGTGCGGAATCCTCTAGATCAGATTGTAGCAGAAAACGTGTAGAACAGCAAAATCACTTTCAACCGGGTTTCTATTGATTATCAAACAAACGTATTACAATCAATCAAACCCTAACCCTAATTTTCGTCCAAGCCTAATTGCTCTCACGAAAATACTCTCTCACAAACTGTTTTGGCTGATTAACCTTAACCCTAATGTCTAACCTTGTTTATATAACACAAGGTTCACAACTGGGCTAGGTTAAAGACTCCTGGGCTGCGAATTGGACAGGCCCAATTCGCCCCCATCACCCAATTCCTTGGGTTTAGTAAGCCCAAACATTACACCTAACTATTACAAAGCTAAACCCGCTAACTGTTTATCGTTTAACTAATTACAAGATATCCAAAGACCAAATCTAAGCTGTTGTCACAAACATGCACCAACATCTAGTTACAACTAATTAAGGTAATCACCAGAAAAAAAAATTAAGTCCTTAGATTAGACAATCGCCACAACAAAATCGGTCATAACAGGGCCGACCTTACTGTGTAAGAGAAAAGCAGCCGCTTTAGGCCTACCCCCATATTGGCATAGTGAGAGTAAAGCTACATCTTCACCGTGATTCTTCAATCAGATGATTTATGGGCCTAAAGCAAGAACACATGTACATGTTCCATATCCACTATGTATTTTTCTTTTATTTTGATTTGTTCAATCGTATGAAAAAAAAAAAAAAAAAAAACACGTTTCGTTGAGGAAAATTGGGGGTGTTCTCAGTTGATGTTGTGAACAAGAGTAGTTGAATTTTAGGCCTAGGTTGTGATGATTAGTTTAAAGAAATGAAACTGAGTTGCTAATGTGATTATGGTTAAAACAATCCGAAATTATTGTTCCACTCGAAATGCATATGTAGCAAATTATATATAAAAAGGGCTCAAATTTTAATTTCACTTTACGCCTCTAAATCGGACGGGCCACCATGCTTCAGAGTTTCACACACTTTGACTATAGCAATTAGCCTTAACCGGATGAAAACGCGCAATGTTATGTAACAAACACAAAAGTCAAAGCTCATGGTCAAAAGGGTATGTAACAAGGTCTCATCTTTATGTCACTCTTAGTGCTAAACTGTCTTTTAGGGGTGAGGTGGGTGGGTGGGGGTGTATGTTTAGAGAACAAAACTCCTAGTTCACATCCAAGAATCTTTCTAGTAAAAGAAAGCTTGTTGATTGACATAACATCCATATAAACACAAAAGGGAGACTGTTTGAGATAAATGGCATATATGCTTGTTTCCTTTGAATACAGTCACAAGTCTCTGTTGGGCCCATTCAAAGTGGGCCGCTCATGAAATTTGACAAAAACTTCTGGGCCTATACCCAATATACCATATGAATAATTCGACCTTTTCGTCTAGCTTTTTGGTTACATAGACTTTGATACTGACCACTACTTTTGTTAGAGTTCACACTTTCTTTTGATTTTGAGATTGGTAACTTTGATATATAATGCACCTATATTGTTTTTATGTATGGAAAAGTTGTTGTTGGCTCCATCTTCTTGGTGGTCTAACGCAAACGTCTTAAATAGCGCATTTTCGAAAAAATAAAAAAAAAAACATGTATTAATATTTGGAATAATGTATTTTGATAATCCAAACTATTAGCCATTAGCTGGCAACAGTCCAACTTAAAAAATAACCAATGGTGGTCCCTTCTTTTCACATATTGTAAACTAATGGACCTTTACTAATAAGACCTTAATTTCTTTTTGTCCCCTTATCCTTTTCGGTTTAGTAAAGGTCCATTAGTTTACAATATATAAAAAGGTGAGACCACCACTGGTTATTTTTGAAGTTGGGACCGTTGCCGGCCAACGACTAATAGTTAGGATTATTAGAATCCATTATTCCTTAATATTTTTTATATATCAAACATTTTCAGAACAATTTTTTAGTCCGTTTAATGTATAGTATTCAATAAAAATTAAAAAAAAAAAACAATATCCGTGATAACTCATGTACTTAAGTTTCTTGAATTATCTAAGTATCTCGGAA